>NC_046161.1:35052608-35190108 GCF_011064425.1 Rattus rattus | reverse complement strand
GCAGGAGCAGGAGTGATGTGAATGGAGAGAATGTGAGGTTCTCAAAAACTAAAATTATTAAATTGAATAAAGAGATAATAAGCTTACCACGAGTGCCAGCAAAACTCACAGAAAGGTTTCTACTGGCAAATGACTGCTTTCCCATCAGATAGCCGAAACATTGTTGAGTCATTTTGACCTGACAGTCACATGGATACAACATATCCCCCACAGAGATCATCGGGAAAGTCATTGTGGAGGTCGGAAATATGGCCGCCCACACAAAACCTTGTACTTCCACGACAGCACTTGTAAGTTGGTCCTTCTGGTGGAGGAAGCTCAGACATGGAGCTGCAGACGGGGAAACTGATGTCAGAGACATGGAATGGTTTGTCCCAGCCACTACGTGGCTGAACTAGCATTGGAATCCACATGTGACGTCAGGAGTCCAGAGTCATGAAGGCTGGGACTTTACTAACGTTTCTGTCCAGAGGCCAGGATCTAGGAAAAGAGACAATGTTAGGAAGAGGTTTGAATATCAAAAACAAATTTAAATTAGCACCAAGCCAGTGTTTTAGCCATACAGTTCTTCTTTCCAAACATGGAAAATAGCGTGTTTTTCTTTTAGCCAATTTAAAATGCTCAACTTCTCTGCTTTCAAAAAATAAAAAAAATGAAGCTGGGTGGTAATGGTGCACACGCCTTTGATCCCACCACTCCGGAGGCAGAGGCAGGCAGATCTCTGTGAGTTCGAGGCCAGCCTGCTCTACATAGTGAGTTCCAGGACAGCCAGGGCTACACAGTGAGACTTTTATCTTAAAAACCCCAAACTAAGTAACTAAGTAACTAAGTGACTAAGTAACTAACAAACTAAGTAAGTAACTAAGTAAGTAATGAGATTAGCAAATTATACTTTAAAAAATGCATCAATATGGAGTAGGGCAGATGACTCAATTGTTAAGAGCACTGGTTAATCTTCCAGAGGGCCCAGATTCAATTCCCAGCATTCACCTGGCAGCTCACAACCATTTGTAACCCCAATCCTGGGTACCAAAACCTCTGTGGGCACCAGATGTGAATGTGATGCACAGACACACATGAGGAGGAGAAAGCACGCACATTAAATAAAAATGAATAAATGTTCCTTAAACAGCATCAACACAAAGGGCCATTTAAATTATGTATTTTAGCCAAAAAAGGACAGGCGTGGGGAGTGGGATCGGGATGGACAGGGCCAGCGAAATGAAGGCAGGGAGGAAGGCATAAAGGAGAACATTAGGGGAGGCAGAAAAACACACTCCAGGATTAGTGATTACACACTGTCCTCTTTCGTTACTGCAGTTCATTTGTGCCCCAGGCTTCCAAATGAATTTTTGCCTACTATTTCTGTCCTTTGAAAATCTGCACGACTGATTGTGCTGTTCATCTTAGGAGTCAGCTACCTAGGGTGAAGGAAGAAAGCATGCAGGAGAGCTTTAAATGAGAGCACAGGCTACCTAAGGCCATCTTCTGCTTCGCAGACTGCTAGCCAGGAGCTAATCTCCATCGGATCACATAGCCCCAGGGGGTGGCTTATCCACCGGGAAAAGCACAGAAGCCCTGATTCCCAGAGCCCTGAGCAGGTGGCCTGGCCCCAAGAGTTCTCTCCCACTTGGGTTCAGCAGAGAATCCCCGGCTTCTGAATGCCAGGGGGGAAGTTCCAGAAGGAAAATTTCCATCCTGCTTCCTTACTCGGTTTTTTTTTTTTCAGTCTCGATTTCTGTATTTCAGAATGCCCAAGCCTTACAAAACATAACATGAACGCACACATATGATAGCACCACCCATAGTTTGAATGGTGGAAAAGTGAGTCCCCAGACTGGAAAGTTCTGCTTTAAAAAATGTGCAATCTAGGGGCTGGAGAGACATCTTGGCGGTGAAGAGCACTTGCTGCTCTTGCAGAGGACCAGAGTTTGGTCCCCAATACCCACATGGTGGATCACAACCACCTGTAGCTCTAGTCAGGGGATCTGACACTGAAAGAATAAAAATGCAGCTAAGAAGTCAGAAGTTTAAAAAAGCCCTAAATACCTCAAATTCCAGACCCTGCCCTCTACCTGTACTAGCTGACCATAAAGTTAGATTAAAATCTTAGAGAATAATCTTGAGAAGCAGGAAGCTTCTCCCAGGAACTGATGGACCATAAAGTAAACAATCTTGAGAAACAGGAAGCTCTTCCTAGTGATTCACTGGTATTCTCGACATTTTCCAATGATGCCCTCCCTACCCGCTGGGGATGAGGTTTCTTCCTTTAAATTCCCCTTGTCTTAGTTACTGGGGGTCGAACTCCACTGCCCCTGCGTGGGATACGAGTCTTGACCCCAGTGCACTGGTTCCTATCAATAAACCTCATGTTTATTACAGCAAGGACGGTCCCACGTGAGTTCTTGGGGGGTCGCATCATCCCGAGACTTGAGTGAGGGTCTCCCCGCTCCGGGGGTCTTTCAACACCCTCTTCTGACCTCCGTGGGCACCAGCATGGAAGTGGTACACAGATATACAGGCAGGCAAACACCCGTAGGGGTAAAATAAAATAATAAATGTAAACAATGTAACTAGTGACACTTTTTATGAATTTATGCATTAGAGGTAGCAATAAATCTACGTAGTTGTGACCCTAAAGCAACAATTATTGTTTATAATCTAGTTATCAATTTAGCAAAGGTCTTTATTTGATGCTTTATTTGGTCTTTTTTTTTTTTTTTTTTGAGCTGGGGACCGAACCCAGGGTCTTGCACTTGCTAGGCAAGCGCGCTACCACTGAGCTAAATCTCCAACCCCTATTTGGTCTTTTGAATATAATTTTTAACTTGAAATAATGGGGGAAGCAGAGAGATAGCTCAGTGGGTAAAGACGCTTTCTGCCAAGCTTGACCGTCTGAGTTCAATTCCTGGAACACATACGGTGGAAGAAGAGAACCGATTCCTGAAACCTGTCCTCTGACCTCCACACACATGCCCTGGCATATTTCCCTTCCCCTTCCCTACAATCAATGAACAGAAAGTTAAAATGTCTCCTCTGTACTAGCAGCAGGCACAGACAGTGGATGGCTAACCAAAGCATCGAAGCAGATCAGCCACCAGCCATTTTGAAAGTTATTCCCAGGCAAGACACTTCTTCCTCTGTTTTGAATCACCAAGACTCTGACAGGATGGAACCAGAAAAACATTTAAAAAAACCCCAACAACAACAAACAAACAAACAAACAAAGAAAAAAAAACGCCTTGAAGCTATTATGTCTTATTACCTTGTGTAGGGCAGAGGAGAGATGAGGCATGATTCCATACAACCTGCATGCTGGACAGACTGGCTGACGGACGGACAGATGGACGGATGGACAGACAGATGGATGGACGGACGGACAGATGAATGGACGGACGGATGGATGCACGGATGGATGGATGCACGGATGGTTGGATGGATGGATGGATGGATGCACGGATGAATGGATGCACGGACGGATGGATGCACGGACGGATGGATGCACGGACGGACGGACAGATGGATGGATGGATGCTCGTCCGTGACAGTGATCAAATACTTCATGAGGTCCTCTTGGATCAAGAATAGGGGAAGGAAGGGTTCTCTTCAAGTCCGGTGTACCTAACGACCAGTGCGACGGAAAGCAAAGCCACCATGTGGTTAGCCAAGGGTCTCGAAATTAGAAAGTGACGACGTCGAACCTTTTTAATATTGCAAATGTATTGACCCGAAAAGACCAGAACTTTCCATGCATCTAACAGGCATTGATTTAATTTGTAATGATTCCCAGGAATGGTGCTAGCCTCTGGGGCAAAGATGAGTGAGAAGGGCACAGCTCGTGGGAGAGGCGAAGATGTGAACAGGTTGGAAGGCGCCCTCCCTCTCAGTGTCAGGCAAAGGTCAGGAAAGGACGCAAGGAATTATGGGAAGCCGAGAGGGTGGAAGGTAGACTCCCAGAGGAGCACACAGGACACCTTTGGCATTGGGCAGTGGTCGGAAAAGGAGCCCTTGTTCTAGTGTAGTAACTTAAGAATCCACGGAGTATATGAGATGGACTTTCTACTCATGAAAATGTCTGGAGAGACCTGTGAGTATAATTCCAGGAGTGGAGCAGGACAACTCTAACAAAGGAGACCAAAAGACACTGGGATTTAAGTTGAAGCCTGATGATCAGCACAGAAGCCTGGCTGCCTGGGTGCTAGGAGCCATGAAATGGAAGGGCCCACAAACCTATGCCTCGTCCCTGACCCAGAGAGAGGAAGCCCCAAACTCTTCATGTGAGCTGTTCCCACATGTGATCTGACCCAGCATAGGAGTGGTTCCTGTGCTAAGAATGAGAACACCTGGCTCAGACACTTCGACGTGCTCCAATCCCATCATGCACTGCACTTGCTCAGACTCTACCGCCCCAAGTGGTCCAAGGTCATTCTTCCTATAGATTTTCATAAGGAAAGAGAATGTGCTGATTCACAGATAAAAGATGGACAACCACTTAGGATCCGTAGATCTGACTATAAAAATTACAAACTGTATTCTGCTAAATTAATTTTTTTTTTAAAGAACCTGATGGACATGAATCAGATAAGCAGAAAGGGAACCAGTCAACTCCAGTTCCTGGAACTACGAGGCTCAAGGCAAGACATGGGATTTTCCAAAGGAGTTTGGGGCCTGCTCATGGGCTGTAGGGTCAGGGGTGGTGGGCCACCCTGCTTCTGCCGTCAATGATCAGCAGGACTTCTCACAGAGAGGCTGCTTAGCAATGATATCAGAGCTCCAGGGGCTTTGCATGTGGCTATGGTAACTCCCCATGCTGGAACCAAAAGGGTTCTACATGGAGGAGGCCTGGCTGGTGGGTGTGCCCTTTGGCCCAGACAGAACTATAATTCCAGAAATGCCAGGCCTTGCTATGAAGGTGGGCACAGAGGATTCTGGGATAGCCAAAGTCAGCATCTTTGGATGGCACCATGTATAGAATGGAGAGAAGAGCGCCCTCTTGAGCCTGCTCCCCGTGGCCCAAAGAACCCCGTGCCCAATGAACCAGCAAACTTGCAGATTCATGTGCCACAACAAGGACTGCATCCCCAAGACACTGCAGATGCTGGGGCTGAGGGAGGAAGCCAGCTGACACGTAGGTGCCTGGGTCTCATGCTCTTCCGTGGACACTCACAGGATGTAGACTCAGCTACAACCCTCTCAAAATTCACAGAAGCTCCCGTGACTTGGGTAAGACTTGACGTTAACTGCAGTGCAGCCTGATCTCCTCACAACTTCTCCGCAGGCACTCACTCCAGCTTAGAAGTGACTGGGGGCAATTGCGTGGCACAACCGAGCAGACCTTTCAGGTCTGTGTGTGCCTCTACAGCTGGGATGGATGCAACCAGTTTTTGACCTTCCGTCAGCTCGAATAGAGCACACTGAATAGAGTAGCAATGATCAGAAAGGGCCTTCTGAGGAGTGACGCTGCAGCCAGATGCACTCGAGTAAGGAACATAAGGGACGTATTGATCCTGAGGGGGAGGTGAATAGAAGTTGGGAACTGGGTTAGCAATCCGCAAGGTAACACTGGCCTCAGAGAGGATGGTATTCTATTGCACTGGCTGCCGGGGGTTGTACGTGGGGGGGAGGGCTGTTCTTTTTCTTTCTATGTTCCAATTACCAGACTTTGGAAAAATGCAAAATTTTTATTAGAGCATTCAGTTCATGTCTGCAAACACTTAACTCAAGACACATGGTGGTTAGCGTTTCGTCAACCTGACCTAAGCTAGGGCCATCAAGGGAAAAGGAAATCTTGATTTAGGAATTCCTTCTATCAGATTGCCTATAGACATCTGTGGGGACATTTTTCTTGATTAATGATCGACGTGAGTAGCACTGGTCCTGAGTTATGTAAGAAAGCAAACTGACCAAGCCAATTAGTATTCCCCTATGAACTCATGGATGGATTATCTCCTGGTGGGATCATAACTTGATGGCATTATTGGGAGGTGGTGGAAACTTTAGGAGGGGGGGTCTCCCTGGAGGAAGTTGGTTTCTGAACCCTTCCTCTCTTCCTCTTTGCCTTCTGTCCACCGAGGAATGAGCCGTTTTGTTCACCACACATTTCCTTCTATTTTGTTCTGCTACACCACAGGGGCCAACGCAAATGAGTCAAGAGACCCTGAACCAAGACCTCTGAAAACAGGGGTCAAAATAAACCTTTTCTCCTTTAAGTTGATTTATTCAAGTACTTTGTCACACTTAAAGAAAGACTAGTATTAATACAGTTGTTCTCAAGAAGTTGCTGGCAGTCTTACATAGTTTGAACTTTGATCTGGGGAGGGTTTCTCGTCTGTTAATTTGCCCATTTCAAGGACAACCTAGCCTAGAGAAGTTAAGAAGGAGAAAGGCCTCGTCATGCAAAAGATCTGATGTAGTTCCCAAGTGTGTGGTCCTGGGCCCGTTTCCAGTCTAAAATAAGAAAGGTCTGCCCTTGTTTCTCAGACATGTGTGAAGCAAGCCATTGTATATTTCATGTGCACTCATGTGTAGACTCGTGTGTGCACCTATGTGTCTGTTCTACTCTCTTTTGTATCATTGTGTAAATGTTTACTATACATTTTTGACTTGAATGGATACATGGTGGGATTATATCCACTATGTCTGTGATTCCCAAGCTTTAGCGAACATTAGGATCATCTTAACTGCTAGTGGAGATGCAGCAGCCATGAGCGTCCATTTTTAGCTTTTTGGCTTATAAAGCCTGGAGTGGAGCAAGAGCACCAGCATTTTGAGAAAGTAGGTGATGTTGAGGCAGCGGCCTAGGGCTGCAGTACGAGAACCAGCCAGCAGATGGCGCCATCACTGAGCCTAGGCCTCCCCTGGGAGCCTAGGGAAATGGGTCAGCTTGGGGTTCTGCCAACAGACTGGTTTTCCCAAGCAGAACCCGACTTGAGCGTCCGAGGAAAGGAGCAGAGCGAGGTAGCAGCTGGTACTGGGCACTAATCAGAGCTGTTCACCACGCGTGTCTTTGCACTGCGGGTATCCTCAGAGGAGATCGCACCCGCTTCACCCACTTTCTGGGAGGGAGCGCTGTACCCTGGCAGCAGAAATCCATTGTTCGCAGCAGAGCATCAGTCTTACCTTTTGGAAAGCACTCCTGAAGGTTCCTTTTCAGTGATTCCATTTGAGAACTGAACCCAAGCGGCATCGTTCCACTTAGGCACTGAACCCAAGTACAGGATTCGTTCTCAAAGTTTAATAAAAATGTGATAGGTGGCTGCAAAGCCACCTTCTTCAGTCTTAGCATGCTGCCTCTACATACCTTCCTTGGGTCGTCCCCCTACCCGGCCCCCATCACTCACCAGCATTGCCCTGAGTAGAAAGGACAGAAACACCTGCTCCGAAGATCTGAGCGTGGGGCTCCCCAAAAGTTCTGCCCGCCGGAAAGAGCTGCCAGCTTAAAAATAAGAGCCCCGGTGGAAAGAGCCTTTCACAGCAGTGGGACCCTGTAGATGCTAAGAAAGAGGGAGCAGAAAGTGTCACCTAGGTTTAGCTATGTGCTGTCTTGAAGAACCTTCGGCTCTCTACACAGTCCGGGACACTGGTCAGCAGCTGCAGGTGCTTGCTCAGAGGTAAAATGAGACAGGAATTTTTAAAGAAGTGAACTTAAAATTCTAGTTTTGAGTGCGCCGGCATGTGTGTGTGTATGTGTGTGTGTATGTGCGTGTGTGTGCGTGATGTTCAGGTGCAAGTGTGTGTGTAGGTGTAGACGTAGGCCAGAAGTCAACCTTGGGTGTCATTCTTCAGGTGTCCTCTGCATCATGCCCCTCACCCACTTTTTCCCTTCGAGACAGGGTTCCTTACAGTCCCAGGACTTACGGAATATACTAGGCTGGCTAGGTGACCAGTAGACCTCAGGGACCTTCCTGCCTCTGCCTCCCCAGGCCTGAGATTTTAAGCCATAAAAATCTGGGTTCTGGGCTGAGAATCAGGTCCTTATGCTCAGTCAAATCCACAGTCAAACCGTTTTCCTGGAGAGCTATCTCCCCAGCCTGGCTCTCTTCTGCAGGCACACCAGAGAATTTGTGAATACCTTCAAAGGCTCCACAGAATCCACTTTCATTTATTGGGCTTGGAACCACAATGTAATTATAAAAGCAAATTGAAATTAAAACGGAAACGCAATCCTTAAACACTTTGCCGACCAAACTATCTCCCCGGATCTTTAAAACTTTGATTGTAATTAATTCACTGAGGTGTTCTCTAGCACAGAGTGTTAGCAGAGCACTCTGGTGGTTGTTTAGGCCGGTGAAGGACCTGGTTCTTAGGGTGTATTAGGGAGGGAGCACAAAGCACTTAGGTTGTTCTATACAGTGTGTGCAAAGCTTTAGGGCATGGCTATTCGAATTAGGAAAGAGAGCAGGAGAGGTTGAGGAGAAGTCTGGAGATACTTGCAAAGGGAAAATGTCTTAGGATTTTATTGATAGAGTCACTGCACCACAGCAACCGTTAGAAAAGAAAGCATTCAATTGGGGGTGGCTTACAGTTCAGACATTTAGTCCCTTATTGTCTTGATGGGAAATATGACAGCAAGCAGGCAGACACGGTGCTGGAGACGCATCTGAGAGTTCTACATCTGGGTCGGTAGGCAGTAGGAGCCCAGCCCCCCTTTCTCTAACAAGGCCACACCCCCTTACAGTGCCACTTCCTGTGAGCCCTTGGGGGCCATTTCATTCAACACCATAGGAGGTGACTAAGAAAGGTGAAGAACTCTCAGAAGAACCACTCTTCTGGTGGCAGAAAGGGCTCCAGGGGGTTTAAAAATGTTTGCATGTAGGGGGTTGGGGGATAGTAGAGGGCTGGAGGAGGACACTGATGGAGGAAGTGGGAAAAGGGGCGGGCTCAAATTAGGAAGGCGAGGGAGATAAATGCAGAAGCAGGGGGTAAGCAAGAGTAAGGATGTCTCAGGAAATCACGAGGAGTCATAACAGTAACCGTTCACCCAACAACACGCACGAGCCTCTGTATAAATATACCGAGATCCTTTAAAGAAAATGCTCTCCTTCCGACTGACAATGACCCCTGAGAACCAAACACCACCCAACAAAGGCAGGAGTGGGAAGCCCTCTCTTGAGCTTTTGAATGGGGCTGTCCAAGAGACTCACAAAACATGGACTGTTGTCATCACCTTTGGTTGTGCCCCAGGAGGGGAAAGGTAAATCCTTATTTCTGAGGGCACCATGTAGGCTTCAGGCTGGGGCCCGAGGAGAGTCTGCTGTGAGGTTGCCTAGCAATGCCAGAAGCTACACCTGTAATGGTTCACCAACATGTCTGCCCAAACGTGAGCTGAGCCAGGACACCAAGGATAGACGTGCCGAGTGCACAGAGAAAGGCCTCAGCCTACAAAGAAGATTACAGGCCACGGATGAACGCTGAGAGTGGGAGAAATAGTCTTCCCCAGGGAGGAGCATACCAAACGGTTATCCAATGACATCGGCCCTGAGAACATACATACGAATAACATTATACAGACCGAGCAGGTCATATTTAGGAGTCTGTATGCATATGTATACATATATGCATGCATGTAATAATTATCAATGAAAAAGGAGGCCATGAATTTAAAAGAGAGTAAGGTGGACTATATGAGAGTGCTTGGAGGGAGCCAAGGAAAGGAAGGAATGGTGTAATTATTAATTATATCATGTTAATATAAAATATTAATATATTATAACTTCGGTAATAATTTTAAAAATTGCATTTGTTTATTCAGTGTGTCTGTGTGAGCACACACATGCATGGCATAGTGCATATGTGGAGGTCAGAGGACAACTGGTGGTGTCATCTCTCCCACCACATGGGTCCTGAGTACAGAACTCTGGTTCGGCTTGGCAGCAAGCACATACTGAGCCGCATTTCTGGTTCTTAAGGGGGTCTGTGAACTGGAATGCCTAGGATTCGTTCTGAGGTTGTTTCCTAAGCTGTGTGTCAGCGTCTCTTCTTTCTGTTACTCAATCTCATCAGAAGTGTCTATTCAGCACAGAACCTGGGGGTGGCAGCCATTGGAGAAAGAAGGCAAGACGGGATCTGGGGCCAGCAGCAGGTGGGTACACATATGCACACGTTGTGTGTGTGTGTGTGTGTGTGTGTGTGTGTGTGTGTGTGCATGTATGTGTCTGTGTGTGCATGCATGTGTGTGTATGTGTGGTATGTGTGTCTGTGTGTGTGTGTGCATGCATGTATGTGTCTGTGTGTGCATGCATGTGTGTGTATGTGTGGTATGTGTGTGTCTGTGTGTGCATGCATGTATGTGTCTGTGTGTGTATGTGGTGTGTGTGCATGCATGTGTGTGTACGTGTGGTATGTGTGTGTCCGTGTGTGTCTGTGTGTATGTATGTGAATGCATGAGGTGTGTTCATATGTGTGTGTGTCTGTTAGTAAGGTGACAACATGTTCTGGAGCAGTGATTCTCAGCCTTGTCTTAATGCTGCCACCCTTTAATACTGTTCCTCAAGCTATAGTGACCCCCAACCATAAAATTATTCTGTTGCTACTTCATGACTATAATTTTGCTACTGTTATGAATCATAATGTAGATATCTGATATGCAGGATATCTGACATGAGACCCTGTGAAAAGGTGGTTCAACCCCCCAAAGGGATCTAAAGCTATGAGTTGAAAACTGCTGCTTTGGAAGGAAATGGAACAAGAATTACAATCAGGACAAGCAGGTACCCCAGCTGAGGGGTGCTGTGGTGGCGCTGGCAGGATGGTGACCTTACAATGCAAGGAGTGTGGGGACTGAGAATCAATTTTAAGTAAATCTTGAAGGCAGATCAACTCTAGTCATGGGAGGCTTTGAACATCCAGGCTACTTGTTCAGAGTACTTTTCTAACCTCTGCTTCCTGAACCCCAAATAGTGTCACAGACAGGCCACATGGAAAGACTGAACAGCAGATATTAGGTTGGGGTGAGGAAGGAACTAGAGGGCTTCCTATCCCAGGCAGATAGGAAGGGGGATGTTGGTGTCTTGTTAAATTGTACAGTGTCACGTTATTTCTTCCTGGGCTTTTGTATCACTCTGTGGTGTCTGGAAACAAGGACTCTCTATCCACTTGCTCCCAATTTCTCTTCTTTCTCTTTCTCTTTCTCTTGTGTGTGTGTGTGTGTGTGTGTGCAAGCAAAGGGTGGTACAGCTTATGTGCCAGATATGATTCATGTGCTAAAGACAGAGCCTCACAGTCATTATCTATCATGCAGTCTTGGAGGACGGCTCCCGCCTGTCATGAGTGTGGAATAAACATCCTTCTGCAATTGATTCCCCAGCAAACGCTCAAACAAGGTAGTGTCAGCTACCCCTCTCCTGCCTGGAAACTGGCAGTAAATCAAAAATTACTTCTCAGCAGCCACCTGTGACTCAGCCACCTGAGCTGCCCGTGTGACCTAACGGCTGTGGATGGGAAGAAAAGGCTCTCGGTGAGGGGTGGCAGACACTGTAGGTTTGTGCTGTCAGAGATGCCTGTGTCTACTTGGTCCCTCTGTCCTGTCTAAAAGAGACCAGCTCTCCAACTGCCACGTGATAGCGCACTTGATCTTACCTATGCCCATACCGTGACTGCTTCTTCCTGCTTCCCCCACCTTTCACCCCTAGTCTATATTAATCTCCCCACCTCCTGGCCTTCCCCATGTGATCATCCAAGCTTCTTTCAGAGCGGTTGCTGGGGCAACTCCCAGTCGAGGTGGAGCAAGCAGGTTATCTCTGGTGTGATCTGAAAGTAGCTTATTCTTCCCAGAAAGCTCCCATTAAAATAATTATATTACCTTGGGGGAACTGGAGATGAGGGAGAAAAGAGAGCGGAAAATTTAGCCTGAAAATTGGCGAGAAATATTCCACTGGTTAGCCAAAAGCCCATGCTGCTAGTCTAGGAAGGGGAAGGGGCAGGTCCTGGGGAGATGCGGTGGAGGACAGCCTGTGTTAAAAGCAGTGGGGAGCTGAAGGAGATGGCAGGGGTTGGGGGAGGGAGAGCTGAGAGGGAACCAGAAAATCAAAAAGGGTGATAAGGTTGGGGAGACAACCTTGGCCAGACAAGCCATATGGTTTCTGTGTGTGAGAGAGAAAAGAGTGGATCCTGAATTTGGAAAATTGGGTCACTTGGATTCATTCGTTTAATTAATTTATTTACTTTCTGTGTTTGTTTATTTTTGAGACAGGGCCTCACATGTAGTCTGAGCTGATCTCAAACGTGCTATGTAGCTCAGACTGACTACAAACTACTGATATTCCCTCCTCTGAATGCTGGGATTACCAGCATGTGACACTAGGCTCAGTTTTCTTCTCTCTCTGTCTCTCTGTCTCTCTGTCTGTCTCTGTCTCTCTCTCTCTTTCTCTCTCTCTGTATGTACATGGGCAAGTATGTATAAGGGTTCACCTGCACGTGTGTGTGTGTGTGTGTGTGTGTGTGTGTGTGTGTGTGTGTGTGTTTGCCTATTCATGTGGAGGGCAGAGACTGATGCTGGCAATTACCCTAAACATTACTTCTACCTTATTCATTTAGGCAGTGATTCTCAGTCAAATTGAGAGCTCACCAATATGGCTGGTTTCCCCAGCTAACTTGCTTGGGAGATCCCATTTCCGTCTTTCCAGGCCAAGATTACAGGTGGGCCGCCATGCTCACTTGTTATTTATATGAATTCTGGAGTTCTGATCTCTAGTCCCCATGCTCTTGGGATGAATGCTTTAAACACCCAGTCACGTCCAAAGTCCCTCAAGAGGATTCTCCCCCTGGTTTTTAAAAACTGGTTTTTAAACGTGGCCCTGTCACTATGAGTGTGACCCACTCTTAGAAGGTTATTTTCCCCCACAGTTAAAGACGAGTGTGTGGGTTACAAAGTATCATGAGTCGAAGCCCATGATTTAGAAAGCACGTGTGTCCAGCCATTGTGAGAACGCTTGTACACCCATCCCCCCACCCCCACCCCCAACACTTACACGTCATTTTTGTCAAAGGGAAAATGTGCCTTTACGATGTGCCTTTCTGTAATCTTTCTTCCATTTAGATCACTTTCCTGCAGGCTCATCATGACCGCCCCAGTTAGGATAATCCTAAGAGTTAGGAAGTCTCTAGCAAAGTCTCTATGGATAGAAAGACCCATATGGGCAAGAGTTCACTCAACATAATAGAGCCTTGGGTGCCCTTAGCCACCAAGGCTTTGTGATCACCCCGGCTCCACTCTGAACCCGGGATGTTCAGAACAGCTAATTAGTTGTGCACAGAGTAGCACACATCTGAAGGACAGCGACCATTTGACATTAATTAGGAACCCATCTGAGCGTGTGGTGTCTGAGTCGCGTGGTGGAAGGCAGAGCCAGCAACCGTTTGAGTGTGGTGTCTGAGTTTGCGGAAGGGAGCAGTTGACACTTTTGCTTTCTCACTGGGAGGCAGGAATCCTCCAGGATGTGGAGGACAATGGGGACCCGGCTTTTCTGAAGAAGATGTGGCCTCTGAAAATACACCCGATTGAGAGTCAGTCATACGGGAAAGACGGGCAGTGGCGGCTCAGGGCTTCTATTCCAGCGGGGCCGATCTTGGGGTTTGAGGCCAGCCTGATGTACAGAGTGAGTTTCAGGGTTACACAGGGAAACCCCGTCTCAAAGACAAATAAACAAACAAATAAAATAATAGATCAATAACTAACAAACAAGACGCATATAGGCTAATTCAGCTGCAGTCTGCATTGCCATGCACTGTGCTCGGAGGGGTGGGTGTGAAGATGAGAACCAGACACTTGTAAAGGTGTCCTGCAGAGGCCGCGGTGCTGCCCTTGAAGCTCCTCACTTACAGTCTCTGCCACGGTTTGCTGCCCAGTAATTAAATGCCCGGCCCTGTGCTAAGCATTTCTGAAACTTGCTCTCCTTGAGCCATCACAGCTACTCCGTCAGAAGTGATCTTCTTATCCCATTTTCAGAAGAGGAATTCAAAACTCCATAAGCAAGAGCACATAATGGGTGCCTGGCCATCCCGGAGTCCTGGGTTTCTACAGTCATTTACTCTGTACACCTGCACAGCCTAATCTGTAAGTGATCCGATCACTCTCTTGGTTGGCAGGAAGGGAGAAGTGGTCTGTGGAGTACGCTTTGTTGGGCAGGATTGGGTTGAGCCGACAGAGAGGTCCAGGTCAATTCTCATTGTCCCTTAGCGGTATTGGGAAAGCTAAGATCATCCTGCGTCTCCTCCTCAGATTGTTTCCCCTCCCACGGAACACAAACAAACCCACAAGTTCAGTTAGCAGCTGGATTTCTTTTGTCCTGGATCCTGGAAGAAGCTGACGTTTGTGATGGGGTCATGGTAAGGAAGAATTGGTCCATCCGAGATGATAACACTGTTAGTCATAGAGCATGAGTACTATTAGCTCAGAACCATGCACACCTCATGTGGTAACACATAAAGAGCTGTGGCTGTGACTCAGACCCCCATGAATATGAAGCGAGTTCGGCCTCATCATCGAAGTTCTACATCCACTTTTCTAGACAAGCGAGAGTTGATTTGAACACTAACTCCCAGTACTTTCCCCTTCTCCCCTCCTTGCGAATTTGTCCCCAGCCCTCACAGTGGGTCAGTGAGAGCATGAGAGACGTACAATGGGAGGCAGAACCATGTCACTCCACGTCACCGCATGCATCTGCTCTGCGATCCTGTTTCCCCCACCTTTAACTGTTTATTGAGCTAATGAAACTGGGAGCACAGACACTGACTCAGAGCAAAGGCTTCATTCAGTCAAGTAGGCCCTGCGAGTATTTAGCAAGTTTGGCGGAGAGAGAAATACTAATCCTGAGGTGGCCGGTGGGAATAACAGTTCTTGCCGGAGAGAAACTCGGTGGTGTGGATGATAGGTGAAATACGGTTTGTTCTTTTGGAGAGAGGGGGAATGGAGAGGTGTTTGGATGAGAACAAGCTAGACACCAACAAAGGAGTGAGTGGGAGATGCTGCTAGAGAGCCAGCGAGCGGGCAGGTGAGGAGGGGGATTTCAGGGAAAGAAGCAGAGACAACATGACAGGGAGACCCATCTTCCTGGGCAGCCTTGAAAATAATTACAGCTCGTAGAAAAATCAATCATCAAGCCTCTGCTAAATGCCGGGAGGGAGCACGGAGTGATGGGAAAGCAAAGGACCAGGCTCTTCTGCAGTACAGTGTACTGGGCAAGATAAAAATAGCGTGCTTGAAACAATTAGAGAGCAATTAGTGTCAACTTGTCTGGTTCTGACTCAAGTACACCAGGATTCGGAATACAGGAGGCCTGGGGACCTGCAATAGTCCATCAGGCCCTTTTAGGGAAAGGTCCCTGGAGGCCAGTCATCTTAGACATCTGATGTTTGAGAGAGAGAGAGGGAGATAGAGAGAGAGAGAGAGAGAGAGAGAGAGAGAGAGAGAGAGAGAGAGAGAGAGAGAGGGAGAGAGGAGTCCATTCTTATATTCTTAAAATGCCCTGCTTATGCAACACAGTGCAACCCACACTAACCACATTCCTACCCTTCCAGAAGCCTCTGATTACAAAAGAGAGCACAGTGTTTGACTTGTGACAGTTTGACCTGTGAGTGAATGGATGATCTGGGTGCTGGAACTCCTCAGGGTAACAGGAGTGGAAGGCGGGAAAAGCACAGTTGCAGAGAGACTGCCTGGACTGCATACACTGTTTGCAGTCAGGGGCTATGTTTCCACTCCATTTCTGTATCGGGGGCTGGAGAGAAGGCTCAGCAGTTAAGAGAACTGGCTGCGCTCCCAGAGGACCCAGTTTCGATTCTTGGCACCCGCATGGTGGCTCATATGGGAACTCCAGTCCCAGGGATCTTCCTCAAGCACCTGGTACATATGGGGTACACAGACATATATGCAGTCAAAACAGCAAAGCACCCCTATGCAAAAGCAAATAAAATTTCTTAAAAAACAAAACAAAACCAAACCATGGAACCCGTAGTGATTATGGCAACATGCGCAAGGCCTGCACAGGCTCGAGTCAGACAAGATCTCAGCACTGACGGGGGAAGTAGACTTGGGTCTCATCCTTAACCAAGAAGCTAGTTGCAGTTGGACAGAGAGAAAATTGGCTTTCTCCAATGGAATGCCACTGGGTTTACCAACCACACTCTAGGTCAAGCCCCAGGCCCAGGAGTACTGGCCAGGATAAAATGAACAGGGTGTGTGTGTGTGTGTGTGTGTGTGTGTGTGTGTGTGTGTGTGTGTGTGTGTGTGTGTGTGTGTGTGTGTGTGTGTGTGTGTGTGTTTGTAAGTGTTTTGTTTGTTCCCCCCTCCCTCCCCTCCTTCTCTCTCTCTCTCTCTCTCTCTCTTTCTGTCTTCCGTCCTTTCTTTCTTTCTTTCTTACGTTCTTTCTTCCTTCCTTCCTTCCTTTCCTTCTTTCTTTCTTTTCGATCTTTTCTTTTTGGTCTCACTTGTCTTTTGTGTGTTTGTTTTGAATTTTGGTTCTGTGGGTTTTTTTATTTTAAATTTTTAAGTAGTTTTAGCATAGAATTGGGTGGGTAGGGAGGTGGGGAAGATCTAGAAGGAACTGATGGAGCAGGGATGCATGATCAAAAGGTACTGAAAAAAAAAAAAAAGGAGGCACCATGTTGGGATAGATGGTCTGGCAAGATATCAACATAGGCTACTGGCTTCAAAGCACATGACTGTGGAGGCTTTTCCTGGAACTTAGAACCTGGTTCATTTGCATCGTGCTTTGAGTGACTGGATAATCCTTTAAGTCTGCAAATAGATTACACAGACTCTATTTTTACTTCTTTCGGTCTGCAATTTTTAATTTTTTAAAATACTTTTTAAAAAAGTACTTTTTAAAATACCTTTAAGTTTGCAAATATATTACACAGACTGCAAATATATTACACAGACTAATTCTATAGGCACTGAATGTTGGCATTGGAAGTGGGTTTTTTTTTTTTTCTTCTAAAATTAGTTACTTTCAGGTTGGGAGATTAAATATATGCATTTAGTGTGGTGTGTAATTGCTGTCAGAGGATGCTGTACAGAATAGAAGGTGAGCAGAAGAGAAAGGGCCCCTGAAACAGTTCAGAAAAGGGGAAGCTGACCTCAGAGAAGAGTTGGCACTGGATTCTGGAATGGGCTCCGTCAGGACTGGGGTGTTGGGACGTGGGAAAGCTGTGGGCAGGTGAAGAGGGATACACGAAAGCTGGAGGCATGAGGCTATAGTAACAGGTTCTGAGAGCTGTAAATAAGAGGTGTTACTAGAGCAGAGAGTCCTAGAGGAGGAGGGTGAATGGCAAAGCTAAACACAGCAGCCCAGGATCCTGCCTATGAATGGCTCTGGAAGCCACATTCGTGGGTCAGACTGTGAGCTCTGAAATGGTAGAGGCATCACCAAGGGATGTCGAGTGGCAGAGTAACAGGGACAACTATGTGGAGCATAAACAGAATGGAACGGGTACTGAAGGGTGGAGAAGGGCAGCCAAGGCAAGAGACGCAGAGGGTAGACAGGAGGCCATCCCAGGATGCACACTGGAAACCACAGATGGGAGATGCTAGAGTGTCACTTACAGACCAAAGGCAATAGGCCTTGTCTGCTTACTGGGAGAGAGGATGGAGAGGGTGAGACCTCCAAAGGCGGACCACTAAGGCAGATGACAGGGATGGGAGATTTCATGTGTGAGCAGCGTTCATATCTTCACACTGCCTGAGCTCTCCCCAACTCAGCCTCCTAGTCTGGCATGCCGGACCAGTGCACTCCAAAGTAACCAACCCTTAGGTCCTCAGCTCTTCTTGGAATCCTGCTCACTTGATTTGAATGGAACTCTGCCCTTCCCAGGGAAGTTTCATTTACCTCGTGTCCTCCAGAACAGGCTGTTCCCTCACATCCCAGGTACCAGTCAGGCAGGCACCTCAAGTCCAAACTAAGCTTGTGAATACTAATGGGACATTGTTCCTTTTAGAACCACGCCCTTCTGTGACATCATCCTTATCAACATTATTATTGTTATCATTACTAATAAAAGATTTCATCTGCCACTTAGGAGGAGACTCAGACTCTGCCCTAAGTCCAGACTCCTCCCCGTATCAGATAAGGTCTGAAGAGTGAACTTCAGTGTGACAATCGGTCACTTCTAGCCCACTTCAACCATTCACACCCATGACTACACTTCAGGTTTTGCCCTCTCTTGAAGATGTTTCATCTCTGAAACCTCGAGCATGGCGTCTGCCTTCTGACCAGTGACAGACCCTCCCAGTTCTCTGACCCCCTTAGCTGTACTCACCTCGGAGATTAGCAGTCTCTGGCTGTTGTTGTGGATCTCCCCACAGAATGGTTTTAAAGGCTCAGTTTCCAATCTGGGAGCTCTGGGGAGTGGGGAGTGGTTTGATTGTGAGAGCTGAGATACAAGAGGAGGAATTAGTTAATTTTTTGATGGATTAATAGTTTTATAGCATTGTTGGAAAGTGTTGAAAACTTTCAGAGCTAAGACTTTTGGAAGTAGGACCTCATTAGAGGAATTTGGTCACAAGGAACATGTTCTTGGGGACTGTATATTTTGCCAGGCCCTCCCTCTCTGTCTTCCTGCTTCCTGGTTACAGGAAATGAGAAGCCATGCTCCCTGCCATGATAGTTCTGCCTCCTGGTCCCCAGAACAATGAGACTAATTGGCCCCCAACTAAAACTTCCAAACCAGGAACCCAAACAAATCTTCCTTCCTTGCAATGCTTTTTTATATAAGTACACTGTAGATGACACCAGAAGATAGCATCAGTTCTCATTACAGATGGTTGCGAGCCACCACGTGGTTGCTGGGATTTGAATTCAGGACCTCTGGAAGAACAGTCAGTGCTCTTTACCACTGAGCCATCTCTCCAGTTCCCCTTACAATGCTTTTAACCCTCAGACAGTTTCTGATGCGATGAAAAGTCTGACTAAGATGAGTCCCCTCCTCCTGATGCCCCAGTCCGCTGTTCAGGGTGTCAATGTTTTCCAAGTATATCAACTCCAGTTCGTTAATCTAACTGTCTGGAGTTTGGGAGCCAACACTCAAAGCCATCTGAGCTACGCTCAGTGTTATCTTCTCAGCCAGAGTAATGGTTCTAAAATACAGATATAATGGTGTCTATCACTTTTATACTTACAATATTTTATCAGCTCTCTGAACTAATTTACATAACACATAAACCCCACTGTGACAGATTCTAGTCTACCCCTCCAGATTCTGCTTTCTTTATTGTTTATTGTACCAGGACTCCTTTGGTACAACTGAGGCCACGATGGAACCGCCTACCACCTAGACCTGGGAACCCAGCAACACCTGCCAACAAGAACAAAGTCCTTCCCATTAAAGTCCATAGCTCCGTGAAAGTCTCTAGATGCACTATTCTTGCCTTTTGGCTTCTGTAGTTCTGTTTCTGAGTTCTTGCTAACTGAAGTGTGTCAATGCAGGCTGTGGTGTTTGTGCTTAAAAGCTCACCATGAGAAAGCGTTGGGACTGCTCTGAGGTACTGAACACCCAGTGTAGTCTCCAAATGGCTAACCAAGGTTTTCTGTTGGCTTGGACCTGGGTCTGAGTAGTCTTCTGTTGTGGATACCACACAGCACTATCTCCTTCATTTCAGCAGAACGTCAATGAAGCCACCTGTACGCCCACAGCACCTTGTCACCTTACTCTTTGCTGCACACGCTTTCCCCAGCCTGAAACCATTGCTTCTCCATGATTTACCAACATATCCTTCAAGATGCATCCTGTGTCCAGCCCAGGACATTCCTCCTTAGAACGCGCTCAGTACATGACGCAGACGACATTCATTCATTCCACTTTCTTCTAAATGACCCTTGGAGTCTCCACTATTATGACTTTCTTATTTTGCTACAGGTTTTATTTACTTTTCCATCCTCCGAACTAGCCTGAGACCCCTTGGGGAGTAGGGATGTTTCTTTGCTCCCCACCCCTGCATGCCTGGCACCCAAACACAAGGCATTATAAATACATACGTGATTTGCCAGGAAGAGATCGGAGCCTTGTCCTCTTAATCAGTCCATCTTGTTCTCGGCCTTTCACTGTTGCTGTCTGCTGATGAATTCCCAAGTACCAGAGACAATGACTTCCGTCTGCACTTCAAACTCTGGCTCTAAAGTATTTGTTCAACCGATAAAATGCCCAGGCCTTTCAGTGCTGTGGAAATGAAGGTCCCGCTGTTCCCCAGCAGGCTTCCTCAGCAGGAACTTGAGAGAATGTCAGGAGAGATGGGTATGTACTATGAGTTCTTTGAAGGACCAAACCCATCGACTTCCCTGAAATGTCCCCTTTCACTGCCCGAAACTCCGCAGAGACAGTTAGAACGTCATGGCCACACCTTCATGGCCACGCCTTCGTCTCTTTCACTCTCTGTGTCACAAGTGCAACAATCAGCTCTAGCGACCGTTTTCTCCCCTCTTTTTTGTCACTGTTTACTTTCAGACAAGGTCACATAGAACCAAGGCTGGCCTTCAACGTGATCCTCCTGATCCTCCTACTTCCGTGTTCCAAGTTAATGATCTTTTTTATTTTCCTTTCACGCCTAGGGCTCCATGCATATCAGGCAAGTGCTCTACCACTGTGTTGGCATGCTCGGTCCCAGGCAGTGACGAGAATACATTAAAATATAGGTAACGTCAGGCTGCTCCCCTGCCACGAAACCCTTAGTGCCTCTCACTGCCAAGCCTTTTTTTCTCAATCTGTTTTCTGATATTACATCTGGTATGACATTCTATCTACATATTAGAAAATCTGAGATCGGACAATTTGTAAAGGGAAGAAGTTTATTTAGCTCCGAGTGCTGGTGGTTGAAAGTCCAGACAAGGCAGCTTCATCTGGTAAAGGGCTCAGGATACATCACGACAAGACCGCAGACACGCAGTGATCTGTGGAGGAGCTAAGGCACCAGTGGCTGCCTTGGCTTATCACATCTTGTTCTCACGGCAGCTAATCCAATCTTGGGAGAACTGCATTAATTCCTCTTAAAGACCCAACTACTTCTTGAAGTTCCTTCTCAGTCCTGCCACAGTGTCAGTTAGGACTTCAAAAGGAGCTTTGGTGGGGACAAACCACATCTAAACCATGTCACGAGAGGCACCGTAGCCTGCTCTTCCAGGCTGGATGCCTTCTCTGTTCCCTGCTGTAGGCCCCATTCTGAGCACAACGGAAGCTTCCTCATCTCCATTCTTTTGCTGATACACACTCCGTTCTTACGCCTTTCCTCTAGACAGCTCCACGGTGCCTCGCCTGGCTCGCCCCTCCTTTGTAAAGAGAGCCTTTCTGTTGTTTGGTGAAGTGACTTCTCAGCATGAACGGAAGGAATCGCTCCTCTTTGTTTTCCCACCAGCATTCTTTATGCTACACAAAGAGACCTCGCCATTCAGAAACGATACGGACATACTCCCGTGTCAGTCACAAAGGGCCAGATAGTGACTCTGTGAGAACTGACATACGGAGTTAGCTATAAGGTGGGGGACGCATATACACCTGTAGAGCCCATTACATCTATCATTGTAAGACAGGCTTCCTTGGGGTTTTATTGACAGGTTATGGAGTGGAGACCATTGATATTGGATTCAAATAAACACCAGCTCATTTTCCCTGTTCGCCTTTGGTCCCTTACTCTCAGTTTCTTTATCTGTAAAATGGGAAATACAGACCCTGGAGACTTGTAACAGAGATTAAGGGCAATGCTAGCACAGGTGTGAGCTTGAGTTAATATTTGGCAGAGGATGCTGGGAATCATGGTAGTTCTGACACTGTTTCCATCTTGTAGCCCTTCACCCCCTGTCCTTGAAAATATTTTAATAATAACCTTTTATATAAACTTTAGCCTTCAAATCTTTATGTTCTTAGTATTGTTCCCATTCCTATTCACTCTGGTGCCTTTGATCTTTCATCTTCCTTTTCAAAGCATCATAATCCTTCATGGGTGGAGGTCTTAAGTCATGTGATATTGGCAGTCAGTCTGCAATAGAGAGTGGGGAGTAACACTAAGTACTTAGACAGAGCCCAGCTCCCTGCTTTGCTCTGATCATGCAGTATACCTGGAATGTGGGCCTTATCTTCGTACCTCAGATGAGGAGACCGAGTTTAGAGCATTAAATAGAGCAGACAGCCAGCAAGTGTTGAAGCCCAACTTAAAACCCTTGCCTTCAATTAGTACGTTGTCCTTATCTTTCTTGGGAATTCTCCCTAGCTGATGAATTGCTGTATTCAGGACAGCTCTAGTCCGTATGGAGGGGTGTCTGCAAGAATTCCTAATGTCTATTTTGCCATTAAAGAACTGTAGGGCAAGTGTTCACCCTATTAGCCCTATCTAGAAGATTCCTCAGAGACTAGGAGAGTTCAGGCTTCTTCCTCCCTCCCTTTGAAGCACACATGTACTTCCAACAGAGAGCTCCCGCACACCCCCTGAATCTGTGCTGGAACAGGTCTCAGAATTAAAAAAATCTGAACGAGGGCAGGACTTAGCAAGGGGGATGCTGTTCGCAGAATGAGCAGCTCCACACTAGAGCTCTGACTTGAGGCTTCCTTCAACTCCTGCCAGCTACGGAGAACAGTTAGTACCTGGTATTCTTGCCAAAGATCACACTTGGGGGTTGTCCCAGTTTTGCAGTCATCCTTCTCCAGGGCCCCACTGTCAGCTCTCTCTCCTCATAGCTGTCCCCAGCACCTTCCCCAGTGTTTCACTGAGCTCCCACGGCTCCTGCGCTTTCTCTTCCATGGCCCCGATGTGCTGGAAGTTCCCACCATTTGTTTCTTACCTCCTTTGTCTTCCCTTCAGCTCTTTGAGCTGATCGTGTGTCAGGAGCTCCATGACCGAGGTCCATTCCGGGTGGAACATTTTTCTTCTCTGACCTCTGCATCGATGCTCCTCCATGTCCAATTTACCTCGGAGAGTGTTTTGTTGACTGCACTGTCTGCTCACCTCCTTGCCCTGCTGACTTCTAGGCTACCCAGTTTTATTTTATCAAGAGAACCTCCATTTTCTTTCTTAATTTACCTGTCACCATGGCAGTTGCCCTGCTTGAATGCTAGATTCTGAAGGACACAGTTTCTCCCTGACTGATGCTACATCTCTGGTTCCAAAACCAGTTCCAAGGACATGCTGGGTTCTGGACATACTTTTGACTAACCAAATGCAATTCCCATGCAGTTCTCCATAGTGATTGATTGCATGGACTCTGTAACAAGATTACCTAAGTTCAAATCCTAGCCGATGACTTGAACAAATGCCTTAGCCCCTTTGTGTTTCAGTGCCCTCTCTAGAAAATGCAGAAAACAAATTCTCCTTGCCACCTAGTGAAGATCAAGTGAGGCAGTGCATACGAAACATGCCGAACCCCACAAGAGTACACGATTATGACTAGTGGTTTCTACTGCAGCCAGAGGCTGAACGTTACCATACAAATGTGGTTCATGCCAGATCTGCCTGATGCTACTACCTCTTCTCCCATATTGTGTCCTGGGGAGACCTGACCTTGTTTGTGTCCTCAAGGGGTCAAACTCAGTTGATGGGGATAGAGACAGTGCCAGGTGTTGGAAACTTACTCCCTAAGAATAGAACTACGAACGAGGCCACCAGTTCCTTCTAAACAGGAAACAATGCATCCCCAGATAATCCCGTCTGTTGCTGGCATAATTTCTCTCCTTAACTGGTTGTTTTGGTCAACCGAGATCTCTTCAGGGTTGGTAAGGAAAGGAAAGCGTAGGTAAATTCAGCTCACAGGAGTAGTACCACTGGACAGCCACACACCGTGGCTGATGTTGAAAACATTGCAGTTATCTGGTGCTGAAAGACAGGACTGACGCTTGGTGGCTTTTGTACAGCCCCCAGAGGGCTTCCTGCGGATCTAGATGTTATGCTCTTTCTTGAAAAAGGTCCATGTAGCCATCTCTCCACTACCCCATTCAGTTTTACAGCTCTCCCAAAATCTTTCTCTTCCTGCCTGAGTCGGAATGAAATCTTTCGCTGTGTTCTGCATGCACGTTTTGGCTTCGTTTCTAAAGCAGTGGTAGCTGGGAGCCTTTCTTATGTTTGCCGGGTGTAGATGCTTGGTGCCATGACTTATCTTTTTCATGTGTGTGTACTTATCCACTCACCAGCTCTCACATGCACTGTGCTCAACATGTTGGTCATAGACTTCTTTGTACACTGAGTACAAGCCTTCCTCGAGACTCAGATACGTCTCTCTTCATCGAGCTTTCCCTCCATTCTTTTTTTTTTTTTGGAGCTGGGGACCGAACCCAGGGCCTTGCACTTGCTAGGCAAGCGCTCTACCACTGAGCTAAATCCCCAACCCCCCCCATTCTTAAAACAGGAACTACACCACAGTGGAGATCCTGAAATATTAAAACAAGTCGAAGAAACCTCAAGTTAGAGACCTTTAGCACCTTGACCAAGTCTTTAAATAAAACATGAACCCCAGAAATCTGCCTACTGAGTTTCAGTTATTATGTGAGGTTACCACGAGTGGAGCACCTCCCTCCCCCGAGAACCTGCAAAGATTCAGACCTCAGCAGGGCAATGTGTGTAAGTATACTAAGCACTTGGCGCTTGTTCAGGAATAGTTTTGTCCGCTGATATTTTTTATTTGCCACTGATTGGTTACAAATTATGTTGGTAAGTTGGGCTGTCAGGACATACACTAATTTAGGCTGCAGTTAGCTTTGAAGGACTCAAATGTGGTGGTAGCCTCAGGCCAAATTTAGTTTACCTGCACCATACTCAAAGTGGAAGGGGGAATAAGAATTAAACAGATGGGCTGGAGAGATGGCTCAGCGGAAGAGCACTGACTGCTCTTCCTTCCAAAGGAATCCATAGTCTCTGGCTAGACCCAGAGAAAAGGAAAAAGGAGATTCATCGGAGACTTAAATGTTTGTGCAGGAGACAGACTGGGCAAGGATAGGCCAATAGTCTTTGTCTTTCTGTAGTGAGAGGCCACTTAAGATTCTGAGTCAGGATGTAATATAATGAGATGCATAGTCTGGGAGGTTAGCCTAGCTGCTTCATGGGGAATGGAGTAAGATGCAGGGAAATCTGAAGGAGACAAGGAAGGTACCAGTTAGCAGGTTAGACTGCAGTCAGGTACTAAGCAGTGATGGGGTTGGTTGCGGATACAATGAGGATGGGGATGGCCAAAGAAAACATGAACATAAAAATCAACCAGATGGGGTGAGAGAATGATTTAAAACTTATATATTGTGTCAAAATGATTTCTGCTTTTGTCCAACTACCTCTATGGGCTTCTAGAACAGACAAAAGTGCCTTGACCTGTCTCTACTCATAAGGTATATTTGAAATACACCTATAAAAGGTGAGACCAGCTCCCATGTGCTGACACAGACAGTATGTTGAGTTAAACCAGAGTGGGGCCCACGGAATTGCTAGTAGTCCAGGAGCTGAACTTTCATGTGTTCTCCAGATGGTTAAGCATGGCCAATTAACAGTATGCTTGCTGTTTGCTGGGTAATAAGAGGCCCTTGTCTTAATTGAAAATAAATATTAATGTGTTCATTTTTGCTAGTGTATTTGTTTACTGAGTCAACCAGCTTTTATCGAGCACAAATAATATTCAGGGTGTCTGCACTGGACAACGTGTAGGCGATGGAATTAGGCATTGGGGTAAAGGTAAAACCACATTTGAAGTTTAAAAAAGGTGCATTTAAGATCTAGTGTGTCACGTAGACTTCTTTTTTAAAAAAAAAACACAGTAAAGTATAGGTTGGAGATGTAGCTCAGTTGATAGAATGCTTACCTAGCATTCCCAAAGCCCTGGGTTCTATTTTTACACCCCAACTCAGGGAGGAAAGGGTTTATTTACCTTACATTTCCAGGTCACAATCCACCACAGAGGGAAGTCAGGGTAGATACTCAGGGCAGGAACCTCGAGGCAGGAGCTGAAGCAGACGACATGGAAGAGAGATGGTTACTGGTTTGTTTCTCACAGCTTAAACAGCCTGCTTTCTTATATCACCCAGGACCCCAGAGAGAGCAACACCCACTGTTTCTGGGCCCTTCCATATCAATCACTAGTCCAGAAGATTAGCCCACAGGCTAAACTGTTGGAGGCAGTTTCTCAATTGAGGTTCCTCTTCCCAGATGACTCTAGCTTGTGTCAAGTTTACAAAACAAACAAATGATCGAACAAACAAATGAACAAAAAACAGGATAGCCACCACCGAAATGAAAACAGAAAAGAGCCATTTTTGTTCACTCATATTCATACCAACAATATTTATAATAGCCAAAAGGTGGGCTCAAACCACCTGCCTGTTCTCAGATGAGTGGACAGATAAAGTTAGTGTACAGTAGACATACATGCACACACAATGGTATTCTATTAGCCTTAATAAGGAAGGAAATTCTGTCACATGCTATAGCAGAGACAAACCTTGAGGATGTCCCCAAAGTGAAATGAATCTGTCACAAAAGCACAAATGCTACAGGATTCCTCTTACATGAGGTTCCTAGGTTAGCCATATTCATACAATCGATGAGAGGAAGTGGTGGTTTCCAAAGGCTGCAAAGTCAGGAAAATGGAACTGGTGTGGTGACCATTCATGACAATGGTCACACTGCAATGTGGCTGCACTAGATGCTGCAATGGCACTCTGTTAACAGCTTAAATTAGCATATTTTGTGTGATATATACTGGTATGTGTGTTGTGAGTGTGTGTGTGTGTGTGTGTGTGTGTGTGTGTGTGTTTACCGTAAATTTTTGAAACAGGGTCTCATATAGCCTAGGTAGTTAGCCTCATCCTTGACATGTGGCTGAGATTGACCATGATTTTCTGATCCTTTAGCTCCTCGCCCCTTAAGTGGTAGGGTAAGCAATTAGGCAATGACCAGCAAAACTAGGACACAGGTCCATAGCTAGAAGTAGAACTGCAGGACCACAGGCTGACATCTTGAGGAATGACCACATTGTCTGCCGTAGTGGCTATAGCATTTCACATTCTGCTATCAGCACGCAAGTTTTTAGTTCCTTCATACCCTTGATAATACATGTTACGTTCCGGGTCCTTTTTAGGGGTGAGTCCTGTAGTTTGATATAGGGTTGTCAAGGAACCCAGGGTTGCTTCAAACACTATGGTTCTGAGGATTGGCCTTCCACTTCTGATAGTCCTTTTTTTTTTTTAACCTCTCAAGTACGCGATGTTTTATTTTCTGCAACAATCATGCTAGCATATGTTTAGCTGTACCTCATTGTGGTTCTGATTTGCATTTTTCCTAAATACTAGAGAAAACATCTTTTCCTGGACATGGTTGCTGTTTATAAGTTTTCCTTGAATCTGGCTGTTGTTGAGTGGGTTGCATTCTCTTTAAATGCAACCACACAAAGTATCTTAGTCTCTTGAGGCTGCAATAACACTATGCCACCAACTGGGTCACTTTCAAACAATGGAAATTTCTTCCTCACAATGCCAGGGGTTGGGGCATCTAGTCAAATTTGCTGTCTAGTGAGAGCCTACTGCCTAGCATAGGTCACTCGTAGCATCCGCACATGGTCCTGATGGGAAGGGAGCTCTCTAGGTTTCTTTTATAAGGGTTTCAATCCTGTTGGAAGCCTTTTGCCTCATAATTTTATTGCTTTCTGCTCTAGTTTGGATCTGACTTGAATGCATCTCTCAAGAGTTCATATGTTGAAAGCTTGGTCCGCAATGTGGCGACGTTAAGAGGTGGTGGACCCTTTTAAGACGTGAAAAGCCGATGTTAGGAGAGATGAAAGTCATTCCCATGAGACCCAGTTCTCCTGAGGGAGTGCTTGTACCAATCAGCACTCTCTAGAGGAATAGGAAGAATAGAATGCATATAAATGTAAGAAGGAATTTATTAGATTGGCTTGCGCGATCAGAGCAAGTCCCATAATGGTCACTTTTGGGCTGGAGCATAGAGAAAACCAGTACTGCTTAGTCCAAGAAGCCGGGAGCCCTGGAACGAAAGGGGCCAATGCAGCTCATCCTTGTGTTCTCTGAAGCGAGGCTGGTAGGGATCATAAGAAGAGTCAGGCATTGGACACCATCTACTAAGTGGTCTTAGCAGAGTTGAGAAGACACTGATGAAGCTTGCACACGAGCTTCCATGACTGCGAGCTAAATAGAGTGTCTTAAATATGACACTCACCGAGGCTTCATGCGAATTTTGGGGAGACTCGTGGATTCCCAATACAGCAGAAGCCAAACTGCTTTCCACTGCACTGATTCAGTTTTAAGTGTCTGCATTGGCTGTACAGTGCAGTTCCAGCATCCTGCAAGGCTTCTCTTCATAAAACAAGAGTGTTCCAATGGGATGAGCAGGGGAGCTCAGCCTCAGACACAGAAAAGACGTGGAAAAGGCAGGAAAGAACAAAAGCCAGGTTCGTCATTTCCAAGACACTTTCCGTGTAAAGCAGGAGCGTAGAAGACAAAACAATAAGAAAAATGTGGGGAAATGAGCTTTGGTAAGGATTAAGGCTAATGAGGCCTCGTTTTTGTGCTAATGGATGCTGGCTGCCTTGGGGTTTTGGGCTGTCTATCTCTTTCTCTCCTGCTTTCTCAGGAGCTCAGATAAGAACTTAGATTAAGTTCAATGACATAGGGCGATTGAACGGCTGACTTCATGTTGGTTTTTTGGCCATCTCTTTTAGGACTTCATAAAAAGCTTACTCTGAAACAATGGCCTGAAATTTTCATTTAACAGAGGTAGCTTATATGCTCAGAACAAAAGTTTTGCAGAGAGCAAAGACACTCACTCAGAGAAGGTGTGGGGCCTGTAAGTGTGAGGTGTGTGCAGGATTTTTCCCTTATTGCCTGTAGGGTAACAGTTCCCCAGACCTTAGCATAAGTGACTTCGTGTGAGAGAGACCATCCTGACCATAAAACCTACCATGTTGGTCCCAACACTTGTCAAAATGGGAGCAAAGACCTAACCCATTAAAGACCTGGCCTATAGTTTCAGGATCCAGGAAAGGCCCTACATGATTTAACCTTGCTTTGTGGCTTTCGTAGTTCTGCTTCTTGCTAACTGAAGTGCTAACAACCAGGATGTGGTTTTTGTGCTTGAAAGACAAAGAGCTGTAAGGTTTGGGCTGCCTAATTTGGGCAGGTTCGCTGTGTGGCTGTCAGTCAGCAATAAAGACTTTCTTTCCTGCTTTAAGCCTGTCTCTGTGCTCTCCAATGGACTTACATTGTAATAACGGAGCAGTGTTTCGATTAGCATTTGGAGACTGTGAGACCACTTGGCAGTCCTGTACTTTCTGGGAGACAGATGTAAACAGGATAACAGATATATAATGAGGTAGCGCTGTGGTCTTTAGCTTTGTGGTCTCTGAGTGTTGGAAGGATGAGAGGGTCTTTCTAGAAGCAGGCAGAGTTTTGAGGGATGCCAGTGCAGGGTGCTGTGTATAAACCTAAGTAGCTCTTTTCGCTCTTCTTTCTTTGTTTCTTTGTTCTTTCTTTGTTTCGTTCTTTGTTTCTTTGTTTCTTCCTTAAATCAAGAGAAGCCTCAAAAAAAATGTAGGGCTGGCTTTATCCAGGGTCAACTTAACCCAAGAAGAAAGTTCCAGCAGCCCACATCTCAAGCCAATCACCAAGGTCCAGACAATCAGAACGCTCACTGAACAGGTCCGAGTCACTTTCCCACAGGATCAGCCTCACCCAAACTGCACAGACAGAAAGGAAATGGTTTCCAGGAAGAAAAAGAAATGTCTGTATTCGGAAGAAAAAATAAATGAAGCCCAGAAGAGCAGACACCCTCAAGAGCCAGCTCCATACACTGTAGCTGTTCCATCTCGGGGAAGTCAACATCACACCTTCTCTGATTCTGCTTCTTCTCCTAATTAAAAAAGCCCAAAGGAAGACAAGTGAACACATGGGGGCCTGTAAGTCAGTATCCAAGAGACAGAAAACCCTGAACAGTACTGCCCTCAAAGGGTGCTGAGGTGTGCTAACTATGCTGAAGGAGCTCACTGTTTAAAGGGAAGTAGAAAACAGAGACCCACAACTGAGGCACATCATCCGTAAGTGTGGCTTCCCAATGTCTTCACGCAGGGCAGGAGTGGTGAACTCCCAGGCCTGACTTGCAGAGGAGGCTCACACAGGTGAGTGAGCAGAGTCACTCATATCTAAGGACTGGCGCTCACGGCCTCACTCACCATGGCATCTACATACTCTAGGAAATTGTCGGCCTTCAGGGAAGATGGTCCAGATGTTTTCAACAGAGACTGGTAATCTGGAGTGTTATACCGATCTCTCCCCACTTCTTAAAAAATGCTTCAGTAATTATTTATTAATCAATTAATTTACTTATTGTGTGTATGTGTGCACCCACATGGAGGTCAAAGGACAACTTGCATGAGTCAGTTCCCTGATCGAACTACAGTTGTCAGGCTCGGTGGCAGGTTCCTCTACCTATTAAAGTAACTACTGTGTGATCTAAGCAAAGCACATATACTGTCCACTTTCTCCCTGTGAGCTCATCCACTAGTTGGAAGTCTTGGATTCTGGCTGAACTCCTTCTTCGAAGAATTCGAGCCCAGAGGTCTTGTCAGCCCCATCTCTTAGATCTTATTGACTTCTCTGTTATCCCTTCTTCATCCTGGAACAAGAAGGCTGTGCTTACTACAGGGTGAGGGAGCTTGGATCCCACCCCTCTGTGTGGACTTGACCAACTTCCATCAATCATTAGGACATTTCTTCACCTCTGTAAACAAGGGGTGAGGAACTAGATGATCTACTAATTTCCCACCAGCACTATTATTTTATGACCTAGAATTTTAAGATGTCAAGCACTGAGCATATTTACTTGTAATCCTAGCTTTAGGGAGACTGAGGCAGAGGATAGCAAGCTCAGGGTTAGCCTGGTCTGTGCAGTTAGACTGTGGCTCAAAGCCAAACTTGGAGAGACAAAGTAAATTCATTTCCAGCTGGGTGATCACAGACTGCTTCAACTAATAAATGGCCTCGAGGGAAGTATAACGCTTGTACTGGTAGAGATTTTGTAGAGAGCAGGAAAAATAGAAATGGAAAAATTTTAATATAATTATCATATTTTTGAAAAATTACCATAGTCTTGGCACCATGCTCATTTTCTTACACATATTATTCCCTCCAGTTCTCACAATTCTGAGATATAAAACCTTGCCCTGATTTCACAGCACAGAAATATTTATAGAAAGACTAAATTTCTTCTTGAACTCCACCCAATTTGTTTGTGACAGAATCGCAATGCCAACCTAGACATCCTACTTCCAAAGCCCGGGTTTTCACCACACGGTGGAGGAAACAGTGTGGGGGGGAGAGGAGGAGGGAGAGGGAGAAGGAGAGGGAGAGGGAGGGGAGAGGAGAGGGAGAGGGAGGGAGAGGGAGAGAGAGAGAGGGAAAGAGGGAGGCAGCAGTCAGTTCCTTTGTAGGTGCTAGATTTGTCAGTGCATTGTCCACTCCTTGGGTGCTGTGCTAGGCAACATGAGAAACAAACAAACAAACAAATGAGCACAAACAAAGGGGCTTGACCTTGGGGAGATAGTCTACTGGAAAAACCAGACATATTTAAAAATCACCATAGCCGACTGCTTCCCAAGCGATATAAAAGAGCCAATACACCCTTTGAGATGTGCTTGTAACATCTCAGCAAGAAGTGGCGCTTTCCCCTTCCCTGGACTCCAGATTTGCATCGTGACTTGTTTTGGTCATCAGACTGTAGTAGATGTGACATTATGTGACTTTTGGGTGTGACCCTTTAAGAGGTTTGCCATCGTTTTGTTTTCCTTTGTGGCAGGGCTTACGTAGCTAGGTTGCCCTTGAATAGCCTTGAAATCCTTTTGTTCCCCCTGCCTTCACCTCCTAAGTAAGATATTGTCTATTATTTTCCCTCTCTCTTAGAAGTCAGCCACAGCAGCGCAGACAAACAGCCTGTTTGGGAGACGTAGCCAGACTTAAGCTAGTCTCGCCATTTCAGATGGTGCGTACGATATAAACGGATAATTTTGGGTCCTCTTGCCCCAGACAATCTGCCCCTATCAGCACCGTAAGCACAGGAAGCAAACTGTCCCTGCAGATGGCTGCCTGAATTGCAGACTCCTGAGCCTCTAAAAATGTATGCTTGTGTTTTAAATCACCACATCTCGCGCCAGCTAGTATTACTAGGGCCTCGTAAATAAGCATATAGTCTTTCAAAGGACAAGAGTCGGGAACCTCAGAGGATGGTTGCAGGTGAGAGAGAGAGAGTAGATGTGGAAATCAGGGGTCAGGCCAAGCTTCAAAGACCTCCCTTCCTTAACTATCCTGCTGGCTGGAAACATGGCGCCGCCCTCGCAGGGCATGAAGAAGTCTCGCCTGCTCATATCTTGGTTTCTTTGCTGGTTCCTGCCCCTGCTCCTACTTGCTACTTTGGTCCTCATTATTTCTACCACCTCTTTATGGATCCGAGTACACAGGGATAAGGAACTCTGAGCCTTGAGCCAGCGAGGCCCTGAGTGTGTAGTCTAGGGATGTCTGACTCATTTATTGACAGTGAACCACTGGGACTGCTAAGCATGAGTGTCTCCAGCTAGTAAAGTAAGATGGCGGTTTCCTACAGGGCGGCTGATGCTCATTCACTCTACGAGAAATTGCATCTTGTTGGCCTCAATAAATGCTAGGTGCCATGTTTTAGATCCTCCAACTAGGGACGATGGCTTTTCCTCACCTTTGGACCCCTAGATCTATGAGTTAAATAGTGACCATGAGCACACGATAATTGAGAGTAGTCCTACTCCCCGACTCTGCCTTTGCCTGTGGAGTTATGTCAGTGAGCTATTTTTATGGCCCCACTTTTCCCTGTTCATTAAAACAAAATATTTCCAGGGAAGGTGAATTCTGTGTTAGTTTCTGAAAAACAAAATAGACAGACAGCCTAAGTTGTGGAAAGTTCAGAGTCAGGCAGAAAAATGTAAGCAGTGCTTTTTGTACAGAGGGTTATGAATGCTTTCCTAAGAGTCTTAGGCTCTTGATCCTATGCCTGCTCTAGGAAGCTGCTGAGATTTCACAAGGAAGAATGACGTCATAAATTATGAACTTTCGTGGTTTTACTGGTGACAGTGAAAGTGTCTAAAGAAGGGGAAAGATTTGAGGCAGAAGAAAGAATAGGAGGTGTTTGTCATGATTTGGGTGGGAGAGGGGAAGATCTGGATGAAGATGAGGTAACTCATACCACAAAGAAACCAAATCTGGGAGGCACAGTAGAGTAGAAGAGTCAGGACTCCGTGGCTTCCTGATGCTGGGAACGACAAGGAGGGAAGACCCAAAGAGAGCATCTTGGGCTGAGAAGATGTGCCACTGATTAGAGCCCAGGGGTAAGACTTGGGGTCTTTAGGGTAAGGGGCCTTTGTGCTTGCCGTTGAGTCCATCTCTAAAATGCCACTTTCCCTGCACTCGGCAGTTTCCCAAGCGCAGAAGAAAGACGATTACAGTAGTAACTGGTTGTGTAGATTATATTCCAACAGGATCCGAATCCAGAGAAACCACAGCACTGAGGGTGCTGAACAGACATAGCAAAATAAGCTCCCTCTCCTCAAAGTAGGAAGGGAAGAGAGAACCCAAAACTGCCTCCAAGCTCAATTGGGGGTGGCTACTTTCAGGGGGTGATGAAGGATTGCTGTTGACTTCCCAAAATGACTCAGAGCTCTCTGCATAATCAAATTCCCCTGAGGACTTGGACACATTCTCTGCTGACAACCCACTTCTTCCTCCACCTCCTCTCTCTCCTTCCACAAATCTAGATCAGACCCAGGGATCTAGGGCACTGTTTGATTTTTAAGAGCAACATCTTCACTTCCTTCTTTTAATTTCTGCTCTGCTTCATCACCTGTCTAATCCCACCCCAGGCCACTCGATCAACCAACCAAGCATTTCCATTATTCATCCAACAACTATTTTTAAAGTGTCTACTATGTGCCCAAGCAAATAAATTGTTTTTTCGATTATGACATGTGTTTTCCTAGGAGCAAACTATCCAAGTTCAAAAAATTGATATGTTTGGGGAGGGTTTAGGAAATAAAATGATGCTCCATCAGCTTCTGAGGATTAAAAGGGTTCAGGAAAATAGAAATTTCAGGCTATAATAACACAGGAGGCAAAGAAGCCAAAACCATACAGTGGGAGGGGGGCATCTTCAGCAAACGGTGCTGGTGGTCTGCATGTAGAAGAATGCAAATTGATCCATATTTATCACCTTGCACAAAGCTCAAGTCCAAGTGGATCAAGGACCTCAATATAAAACCAGATACATGGACTGAATCTGATAGAAGAGAAAGTGGGAAACAGCCTTGAGTGCATTAGCACAGGGGAAAATTTCCTGAAGAGAACATCAATGGCTCAGGCTCTAAGATCAACAATTGCCAAATGGAACCTCATGAAACTGAGAAGATTCTGTAAGACAAAGGACACTCACTGTCAGTAGGACAAAATGGCAACCTGTAGATTGGGCAAAAGATCTTTACTAACCCTACATTCAACAGAGGGCTAATATCTAAAATATATAAAGAACTCAAGACGTTAGACTCCCAAAACAACCAAGTAACCTAATTAAAAAACAGGGTACAGAGCTAACTAGAGAATCCTTGACAGAGGAATCTCCGATGGCCAAGAAGCACTTAAAGAACTGTTCACCATCCTTAGTCAATAGGGAAATGCAAATCAGACGATCCTGAAATCCTACCTCACACCAATCAGAATGTCTAAGATCAAAAACATGCTGGCAAGGATGTGGAGAAAGGAGTACACTCCTCCATTGCTGGTGGGATTGGAGAGTTGATGGTGAATGGACGTGGTATGTCTCAGAAATACAGCTAAAACCAGTTCAAGAGATGGGTGTGTGTGTCTGAATGGAACACAGAATAAAGTTGAAAGAATTTACTAGGAAGAGAGGAAGAAAAGTCTTTACAAGCAAATCAGACTAACCTAGACGTGAGTCTGTAACAAGGAGGAAGAGAGTGAGATCATGTGTTGGGAAGGATCCCAAGAGCATATATGCCGGCAGACCTTGTTGAGAACAGTACAGAGTTGGATCTTGAATGTGGGACATGGTTTTGCCCTTCTCCCTAACCCTTCTCAGGGTAGCCCTGGAGCATGGCTTGCCTTCTGTGATGGGGGAAGCTTTAGGAGGACAAAAAAAAAATCTAGTGTGTTCAGCAGAGCAGCTAAGGCAATAAGGAGTTAAATCAAACTAATGGGGAGAAGACAAAAGACTTGGAAATTGAGGAGCAAAACCTAATATCTGTAGTACTGGGGGGGGGGATCAAGCTGGAAGAACTGGAACCAACCATTTTAGGGGACCCATCTTGACTTCCTTATGAGTCAGAACCATCTTTAGGATACAGTGAGTGGTCTGTGATCTAGCGTAAGTGTTGTGAAGATGTACTAGCCTGGCCACTGCAGTCCCTACAGTTGGAAACATGTCAAATGTGAATTTCTTGATTCTATTTTTCTCAAGCCACTGACATAGGGAGAACCATACCGGGTGTTTATCTTCCCTGTTCCACAAAATAGGCCCTGGTCTGGGACCCACAGTGTTGGTCTGAGACTTAATTTATATCTGGAAGACAAGCTCTGCTTCTTTGTCACCATGTGCCACCAAAATGCAGGGTGCTGGCTCAATGTCCAGTGTAGATTCGATGAGCAGACATCATAACCAAAAGGAGAGACTGGTTAGCAAAGTGTGTTTTGTTCATTTTGTTCTGTTTTTGGACAGACAGCACTTTTTTTTTTCCTTTTTTATCACCAAGAAGGGGGGAGTATGCGAGAGAAGGCAGGAAGAAAGGAAATTTATAATGTGGTTCTAAGTGGTTTTATCACATATTTGATTAGCTCTCTGGGGGAAAGATAAAAGCTTAATCGGATCATTTAAGAAGGCGCACACACAGAAAGAAGCCTTGCTTAACTAATAATTACAAAGTGTATCTGAGATGGAAAGTCTCCTCTTTGCCTCGAGTGGGGTGATAAGTACTATTATTATGGGGAAACTGAGATTATTACTGCGTCCGTCATGGTGACGTGACTATGATTTGCAAATCACTCCTAATTTTCAGCCATTACATTCTTGGGAGTTCAATTCACCAAGAGTGTAGTATCCCAGCCATTCTATTCACACACCAGCCTTTACACAAGCGCAGCAAGGGACTCACAGCGGGTACGCAGCACATATGCTCTCATTATCCCCTTCCTTCTTAATTCCCCAAAGCTGAACTTAAATTTCATCGCCAAAGTTCATCATATATGCTTTCATCACTAAATCCAGTGGGTTTTTTTTTCTGCACCATTTTTTTTCCTCTGGAACATCCCACACCACTATTTTGTTGAAATTTTATGGTTTTTCTTTTTGTCTTTAATTTGGCTTTTTGGATTACTACATCCTCTTCCTCCTTCTTTGATTTTTTTGCACAATCATTTTTTATATATTCTTCGACAACTTCATACATTCAAACAATGCATCTTTTTGGGGGCCTTTGTGTAGATCATGGCCAGCAGAGTAATGCCCCTTGGGAAGCAAGGAAGCAGGTCATTGCTCAACATGACTGAGTAGCCTGTCTTGCTTGGTTCAAACTTCAGGAGTCTGACCCTCACTCAGTAATTTATTTTAGGAACACTTAAGCGCAGCACAATTTGATGAAAACTTTCCCAGTGATGATTAACTCAATTGCATGTACACAATAAAAACATCCACAAATCTCCTTGTGGGACAAAGTAAGCTAATATAAATAAATAAAGCCCAGGTGTGACTTCATCTGAATTATTTTTAAGGTACATGTGTCACCTTCCAAAAAGACAGGCTCCATAGATTGACTGAGAAATACAAGCTTCTGATGAGAGTATGGGGGAGACACACAGATAGCATCAAAGTGACCATGCTAGAATGCATGCTCGTTCCCACCTTTCTGGGTAGATAACAGGTTATATATTCCTTCCCTCGCAGGAACAACCCAGTGTGCTAACATTCCAGGCTCTCCTGTGCTTATCTGTGAGTATAAGGACCTCTGTGCTTCCTATATGACTTGATCATATGTACACCTTATCCTGTCTTACTCCTTGCAGAAACCCCAAATCCCCCCTCCTGCTTCCCCAGGTACCCTAATATACTCTGCTCCCTATTTCACGTCCTCTTAATTTTGTAGTTGTTAATAACCCACTGAATCCAATTAGCGGCACCTGTTACAATGCTGATTGATCTTGTGGGGTTGATCTTGTACAGGTAAACATAGCTACAGTGATTTCATGGGGGTAGTCATGCTATGTGTGGTGATTTGAATGAGGATGGTCTCATAGGCTTATATGATTGAATGCCTGTTACACAGTTAGTAGAACTATTTGGGAAGGATTAGACGTGTGGCCTTGTTGAAGGGGTGGGACTGGGCTTTGAGGCTTAAAGAGTCCATGCCACTCTCAGTTTGCTCTCTGCCTCATGTTAGAGGATCAAATTATAAGGTCTCAAGTCAAATCTTCAGAGCCATGCTTACCCACATGCTGCCATGCTTCTTGACATGATGATCATGGACAAACCCTCTGAAACTGTCAGCCCCAGATAAATTCTTTCTTCTATAAGTTGCCTTGGCCATGGTGTCCCTTCACACAACAGAAGAGTAACAGAGACACCGTAGCTGAAAGACAGCATTTCCTAGCTCTATTCCTCGCTCTCTGACTCTTCCATGATGTTTCCCAGGTCTTTGGGGTTGGGAGTGGATATAGATGAACCATTTAGACCTGAGTACTCAATAGACATTTCTTCTCAGCACTTTGACCAGTGATGATTCTGCATCAACTGCCTAGGACTGCAGAGAGAAGTTTCTCTGGTCAAATTGTGGGCAGCACAAATCTATGGCTGTAAATATTTAGAAGGCCACTTTGACAACCTATCATTTAGTGAAATAATAGCACGTTCTTCCCTAGGGCCAAGTCTTGGGTTTTTAATCAAGATTACAGTACTAGGCCTGAATTCCTTCCCACAGAACAGGCCTTAAACCCAATCCACAAACCATTGGTTGTCCCTATAACTGTCTTACCACTATTGCCCAGTGGACACACCTTATTGGAATATCGGTATTGCAGCATTCTGAGTTGACTGCAGTGTTACCACTGATGTCTTTTCTCTCCTAGCAGCCTGCATAGCAACTTCTAACACTAGGAAAGCACTCCATTCTCCTGATTCTCCTTCTATTTCCCTAATGACTCCCCTTCTCTGTACATTACAGAAATTAGCTTCCACTATGATTCTCAGTTCTTTGTCCATTTTTTTTTATCTCACTCGCCACGCACAACGCTAACTAACATCTCTGTGACATTAGTAAAGGACATCCACTTTATTTATTTCTGGAACCTTAACACCCAAACACATGTCATACATACGGCTGGAGCCAAAAGATTTGATGACCTCCCGGGTCCACGTGCACGGCTCTAATTTATGTTCTTTCAGATCTCCAGCTCTCACTGCTCATTTTGGCCGAAATCTTTGCAACCTCCAGATCTCTAACATCGATTTAATCATCTTTAATAAGTTCACTTGTCAGAAAGCTGTGCTCTTGTAATTACCTTCCAGCCGGGAGAGAAATCACTTGTCTCCCTTTTCTGACTTCCTTATTTCTCTTATACCCAAAGATTTAAATCCACTCTGGATTCACTTGGCCCTCTAGCTACTGCCCTAGTTCTACAGATTTTTCTCCAATGCCTTTTCCTTTTTAAAAAAAATCCTTTCCACTGTTTATTGCCTGACTTCAGCACTCTTTGCCACTGGCTGTAATCAAAATTATTCTTCTTTAAAGATATTCTCCTCAGAAAGAGAATTAAATAAAGACAAACACCTCCTCTGTTTCAATGTACTTGATTGCTATGGTCAGTTTAAATGTCCTGAAACAATACCTTTTCCATATATTGTATTAGTTTCTTTTCTGTCTCTTGATAAAACACCTTGATCACACAAGTAAAAGGAGGGAGAGTTTATTTGGGGCTCCTCGTTTCTGAGGGTAGAGTTCATTGTCAGGTTGGGAAGCAGGCAGGCATGGTGCTGAGGAGTAACTGAGAGTTATAGCTTGATCCATAAACAGGAAACAGAGCTAACTTGAAATGGCGTCAGTCTTTTGAAACCTCAAAGCCATCCTCCAGCAAGGTTGCAGGTCCTAGTCCTTCCCAAAGAGTTACACCAACTGGGGACCGGTGTTCAAACATATGAGTCTCTGGAGGCCATCCTCATTCAAACCACCACATATATCAAGCCAAGTTCTCAAGCTTTTAAATATTTTGTGTTGCTAAGAATATAACAACAACAATGTTACAAAATAAACCCCAAATATCTTAATTAGTCATCTGAGCTGCAATGCCAGGCTTGTCCAAGTGTGCTTCCATTGTCGGTTTGAGTGTTTCACACACAGACACACACACACACAGACACACACACAGACACACACACAGACACAGACTACATACATATACAGTGTGCTGTGATTATATTTACCTCCATTACTCTCTGGTATCCCTCTTTTTTCCCCTCTGAACCCCTCTTCTGACCTAGTCCCCCAATGTCTATATGATTAGAGAAAATGATACCCTCCTCTTCAACCATTAATAGTCATTAGCTTATTAGGAAGGGATGGGGCCCCATGGGTGTCTCTATGGCTTCCATAATGCTTAACCTACATAACCATCCTATATTGTAATTATGGATGTATTTACTAAAAATTCTGATGAACTGCCTTTTATGCCATTCATCTTTGAAGCTCTAGTAATTACATATAATGACTCTGATAGCCAAGAGATGCCTGAGGACTAGGAGTATAGCTCACTGGTAAGACAGTTGTCTGCATGGACAAGTTCCTGGGTTCCATCATTAGAAACACACAGACACACACAGACACAGACAAAGAGACAGACCCAGACACAGACACAGACACACACAGACACAGACACAGAGACAGACACAGACAGAGACACAGACACACACAGACACAGACACAGAGACAGACACAGACACAGACACAGACACAGACACACACACAGACACACACACACACACACACAGATACACACAGACACACAGACACACACACAGACACACACACACATATATACACAGACACACAGACACACAGACACACACACACACACACACACACAGACACACAGACACACAGACACACACAGACACACACACACACACACACAGACACACACACACACAGACACACACACACACAGACACACACACAGACACACACACACAGACACACACACAGACACACACACAGACACACACACAGACACAGACACACACACACACAGACACACACACACACACACACACACACAAACACACACACACACACAGACACACAGACACACACACAGACACAGACACATGCAGACACACAGACACACACACAGACACATGCACAGACACACACACACAGACACACACAGACACAGACACAGACACACACACACACACACACACACACAGAGTGAGAGAGGGGCAGAGACAGAGAGAGACAGAGATGGAAAGACAAAGAGAGAGCTCCGATAAGCGATGTGTATTGAATGAGTAAGAGAGGCATAGTTTATAGGATGTAGATTTTATCCATGAGAAGTTGTTTTGTTGGGAATGGGGTGGGTGAGAAGGAAAGGGTTTATTTGGCTTATACTTCCACATTACTGTTCATCATTGGAAGGCAGTTAGGACAGGAATTCAAATAAGGCAGGAGCTAATGCAGAGGCTATACAGGAATGCTGCTTACCGGCTTGTTGATGAGGAAAAAAACCATGACTAACCACATAAAACCCCCTGAAGCTTCTGTACCCTTTTCTCAGTTGGTAAGGGAGTTTGCATGTTTTATTTCACATAATCCTTGGAAGAACCCTGCAAGGCTGGTTTGTGCTGATCTCTATTGTGTAGATGATTAGATCGATGTTTGCAAAGACGTCAACAATGAGAAAGCATCAGAATGAAGGTTGAATAATTAAAAAAAAAATAAGTGTCAGAGTCAGAACACAATATTTTGATACGACAAACATTCCAGAGACAATGGAAGCCGGAGTGGATTCTCTAGCGACCGTCTTCAGGCCTTTGTGTCAGGAGCACAGAGTGGCTGGAGTGGGTTGTCTGGAGACGGTCTCCAAGCCTTTGTGTTACAACCACACCAAGTGGCACACTTAAGAGTAGGCTTATTAAAACATCAAATAGCTGGGTTGTAGACTCTCATCTGCTACAAAAAAAAATGTTGAGTAATTGGGACATTTATTTAACTTTCCTGGAGCCTGAAGGATCTTTCAAGCTGACCTGCAAGGTTCCTCTTTGCTTTAAAACTCTTTAACTACGGGCAGCTCTGGGATCAGCGGTTCAGAGGAGCAAAATGTACTTCAGGCGTTTCTGTTACAGACTGAAGATCACAAGTGTAGTCTGGAGAAAGGAAGACACATCAGGAAAGCAGGGTGGCAAATAATTCTTACCCTATGGACAACACTGTTGCCTTTTGTCCAAACCTGGCTCCAGACCTTTGTGGGAAATGGAATGAAGTTCCGTTCTCTTAATTATGAAGCGAACATTGGTGACCCCCTCTCTTCCACTACCTTCTTCAGAAAAATGGAAGAAATTGATTTGGTAACATTGATCAAAGCAGATGCGTACTTCCCAACCTCGGGGTTCAAAGAGGAAACCAGAGGAAAGTGGGCTTTGAAATCTGCCTTCCAGACTACCCTACATTGCATTTTAATTTCATTTGTAAGGATTTCACCTTTTGCCTTTGCCGGGCTGATTGGATGAAATTAAATTACATCTGGAGGCTCTGTGTTACAGAGCCATGTTAATCCCTCTTCTGTAGAGCTCTCAAGGCCATGGGCTGTCTGTCCTCCGGTAACTTCCCAGATTGCCTCCTACTGTGACAGAGTCTGAGTTCGTGTGTCTCTGATGTATAAATAGACCGAGGGCTTTCTTAATAGCAGGCTTGCTGGACTGCCTGCCAGACTGTTTCTAAACCGTGTACATTTGTACAGTGGGAACCAGTGTAGTCACTCCACGGTTTTCAGCTATCCATTCAAATCAGAAAGTTGCTCAAAATCACGTGACTTCATGAAGAACTTGGAGCATAGCAGGTTCCAGCAAAACTTTGCTCACCCAGCTGACCTAGTTGAGCCTGCTTCCTGATGCAAACTTCCCTCCCATGGGACCTTGGAGAAGCATGGAGCTTCGGATCAAATACTGACAGCAGACATTGTGAGGGTCCTACCTGCTTGTCTTCCACGGGTTCATAGTTGCCAACCCGCTCCCATTACGTTCATGTTTGGAATCAGCAGCAGCTAGAGCTGTCAGCAAACCCATGGCTCTAACTGACGGCTATGGTTTACAGCCTGTCTGGGCTCCCTTCTGCTCCTGTCCGTGATCATGGGCCGAATTCTTTGCAGGCCCGAACTCCTGTTCTTGATCTCGTTCTTACCATCTGCAAGACCGAGAGTCAAAATAAAGGCACACACACTAGTTGCTTCCACACTAAAAAAAAAAGATAGATTGAGAAAAAATATGTAAAACGTGTCACAAAACACAACGCTACTTTCTGAATGTCAAAAATCGAAAAGATATACAAAACCGTGGTCTTATATCATCAAAAGTTGGCCAAATATCCAATATGCTAGAATTGACATTCCTATGTTAAAGAACCTTCAGTATCCAGTCAAATGTGCATCTTCTAAACCACTATTCATTCTATCAAAATGCGTTTATTTTTCATTCCAGCGTGATCAGAATTGTGTTATAGTGGACATTTTCACATAATTTGTGTTTTATTGATAATTATCTAAAGCCAAAAGCAGCCAATTCTGTTCGTAAAAAGGCAAGACAGTAGTGTTGTGTCCTCTCAGATGGTCTCTGTCCTGAGTACTCCGCTCTGCTTTTGCCCTAAAGCACCTGTATAGAGTATATAAATCCATGAGGAAGGATCCATGCCTGCTTTTGAGCTTTAGTATGAAAACAGGCGGCCAGCTGTAGGCTACAGTTTGCATAGCTTGCAAACTCTCATCCAAAGGAACAGAATTAAATGCGGTTGTAATAGAAGAATATATAAAGCTCAAATGTATATTCATAAAATATAAATAGTACATATTTAATGTAAGATTCTTTTTTGCAGCTTTTCAAAGAAAAGGTTAATTTTTTCCCCTCTAAAACGCTCATAATGATGTTAGAATCAACACACCAAACGTAAATTCCAATTTTGAGCTGAAGTTATTTCAGCATGTTTGGAAATATACAAAAAGCTCATTAGCATTTTTAACAAAAAATAGAAATATTTACAACTCAAGCTGTTCAGTGATCCCCTGGCTGCATAGGTAAAGAATCAGGACAGTTCTGGGGATGCAGTCAGTGTGAGCTTGCTTGATAGGGTCTTCTTTTGGCATGCACAACACTTGAGTTTGATCCTCACTACCATGTAGCCTGGGAGTAATGGTACATGCCTAATACTCCAGCCTTTGGGAAGTGGAAGCAGGAGGATCATGAGTTCAAAGTCATCCTCAGCTAGATAGTAATTTTGAGGATAGCTCAGGATACATTAGGTCCTCTCAAAGAAAGAAAAGCATGAGTGTGTGCATGAGTGTGTGTGCATGCGTGCACGCACACACACACACACTCATGGGGGTGGGGGGAGGAGTGGGTGGAAGGAGCTGGAGGCGGGGAATGAATCACAATTGATGCTTGATGCTGGGTGTGGTGGCTCAAGCCTGTAATCTAGCTCTTAGGAGGATTTCTAGGCTAGCCTAGTCTGCATACTGATTACCAGGTATAATGGTTGGCTCCTGTTGTCAACTTGACACATCTGGAAACAGGGAAATCTCAGTTGAGGAATTGTTTCCATCAAATGGTCTGTGGGACGTCTGTGGGGGAATTTTCTTGTTTGCTAATTAGCAGAGGCTAGCCTGAGCCACTGTCTCTGCCCCTGTTTCTGTCTCGGCATCCTTTGATTGCGTTTTAAGCGTGGTACATTTATATCCGTACCTAAGTATATATAAATATGTGAGAGTGATGTAAATTATTTAACACTGTAAAATATTTCCTAGCTCTAGTCTTGAATTTGTAATTATGGAGCTAACTTATGAGTATCTGTGGGATCATAACGTGAAATACCACGAGACATAAAATGGGTAATTAGGGTTGGAGAGACGCCTCAGTCGTAAAGTGTCTCCTGCACAAACATGAGGATGTGAGTACCTGAGTTCAGACTGCAGCATCCTCATAGAAGTCAGATGGCTGGCACCTGTATCTCTAGTGCTGGAAAGGTGGAGACAAAAAAGACCTTATGTCTTGCTGGCCCACTACTCTAGCCTCATGGATGAACTCCAGGTTCAGCGAGAGACCCTGTCTCAGAAAATGATGGAGGTCTGTTCTCTATGCCTTCTATTGTCTACACACAGGTGCATGTGCATGCATATCCACATAACAGACACACACACACACACACACAGAGAGAGAGAGAGAGAGAGAGAGAGAGAGAGAGAGAGAGAGAGAGAGAGAGAGAGAGGAGTGCACATACCACACACATAAGAAAAAGGAACAATTTACCCTACTGGAAAATATTTCACTAGGCTAAACTCTATAGCAATTGTTAGTTTCCTGTTACTCTAACAAAACACCATAAACGATCAGCTTAAACAGGAAAGGTTTCTTTTGAGTTACACCCTGCTAGGTTCCAGTGAATGATTGATTGGCCCTGTTGCTTTGGACTTCTGCTAAGGCAGCATAACATGACTTCACCGTAGCCCGGAAGAAAAGAAAGAGAAAGAAGAGGGCTTGAGATGATTGTTTCTATTCCTGTAATGTGGGGCTTTTTAGGGAGGGTGGCTTTTAAGACGCATACTGTGGGCCCATTCTATCTGAGGAAGGTTAGTATGCTCTAATAGAAGCGTAAAAGTTTCTGCTACTCTTACTTTCAAGTTTTTGCTCCGAAAATCTGCTTACTCCAAAGTATTACCCAGTGTGAGGACCAGGGCACTCAGAAGACATAGAGCCGAGATGGAATTTGCCTTTTGTGTAAAGGAGCCCTTCCGGCATTGTTAGTAGGCGTGGGCATTGGGATACAGAGCCTGTACACAATGCAGTTTGGAGCATAGACTCCCAAGCATCAGAAGTGTTCCGTTTCTCTCTCTCTCCCTGAGACAGGGTTTCTCTGTGTAACCCTGGGTGTCCTGGAACTTATGCTGTAGGCCAGCATAGTCTTATACTCAGAGATCAGCCTGCCGGTGCCTCTTTAGTAACTGGGATTAAAGGTGTGGGCCACCACCACCACCACCACCACCACCACCACCACCATCCAGCTGACAGAAGTGTTTTTAAATAAATGATAATATGTGTTTGTGGTACATAGAGTTCTGACATTGTGAGTTCAATGTTGGCCAATTATTGTTGTCCATCCCATTGGATTAAGGAACAGTTTCGAGGTTAGGAAGAAAAAGGAAGTGGTATTTCCTTTTGTCACTGGTATTTCTATCATTTTCATCCCAAATCTTCCAATTAAATACCCAATTTTCTATACACTGGAATCCATTTGTACAGTGGATTCCTGGGTTCCTCTGCCTTTGAAGAATTCCTAAAAATTAAACATTACATATTTGCCCACACACTAACCACTCACGTCTTAGATCTTACCAACAGGAAGAATGACTGACACACTTCACTAATCGTTTTACAGTAGGACATAAAACGGAGGTGTGATTGCTGTGGGAGAAGGTATTGAACATATGGTGTTCCCTTTTCTAGTAGTTCATACTAACTATCCCCCAAGATAAAGTGTTCCTAGTTGTTCACACTAACTGTCCCCCCAAGCTCTAACCAGTAATGACCATATTGTCACCCTAATGATTATGGCCCTTGCACCCATGCCTTTGTCATGCAACTTTGCAGCATCCTCCTCCTCTGATCCTGGCCTTCAACAATGGTTTTGACCAATGGGAAATACTAGGAAATGTTTTCCAAAACCTTAAAAACTGCTCTTGCCTTCTGATACTCTCTTGAGAAGATGTTAACCTGGCTAGAGGGTAGCCGACTTTAGAACAGGGTATGTTTAGGGATGGTCTCAACTGTGCCTAGATCAGCAACCACCCAGCTGGCAGCATGGAAGAATTAAGTTGAGCTTAGGTAAGAATGACTTAGTCAACTGCTCACTGCTGACAGCTAAGGGCAGGCAAGGTCAACCCCACAGGCCCATGATCTGCAGACAGATTTGGTGCTCTTTGCTCTTAAGGTTTCCGGGCTGTTACACACTATGTAACAACCCTGTGTGACTGACACAGTAGCATAGGTCTGATGTATCCAGCATTTACATATCACTTGCTAAGTTAATATCTTAATCAGAAATGTATCCATTGAAACTTTTTTTAATAGAACTATGACTAGTTTCTGTTTTCCCAAAAAGTTAAACACAAACGAAATGTCTTCAATTCCAGAAATTCTGCCAGCTTTGGTCTTCCAGATCCTGAACAGAGGAGACTTGGAACATGACATCTCTGAATTTCCAAGGACTCTACAAAAAGATGATTTATGCTAAATTGGTTGAAAAAGGTGCTTGTGTTTTGTTTTTTCTTTTTTTCTTTTTTTTTTTTTTCAGAGCTGGGGACCAAACCCAGGGCCTTATTGCTAGGTAAGCGCTCTACCACTGAGCTAAATCCCCAACCCCCTGGTGCTTGTGTTTTTGAGGCAGGGCTGAACTCTGTAGCCCACCTGACTTGTGATCTTTCTGCCCCGAGTGCTGTGGTCATAGACTTGCATCCTCACGTGTAGTTTCTAAAAGTGTTTTGGAAGAAATATGACTTTCTTTCTTAGTCAAGATTATTCTACAAGTAGAAAATCTGATGGAATTTACAAAATATGAAACCCTAAAGCACTAAACAAAGCCGTCACCACTTGTTACAGCTAGTGAGGCAAGAAAGGTTGGCAGGATGGGAGTGTACAGTCAGTTATTGGATTTGTATTTACTAATGATCAACTTTTGGAAGTTGAAATAATAAATTGTTTCATTTATTCAGCCACACTTGAAAATGAAACAAGGATAAGCATGACCCCCAAATGTGCAAGACCCTGCATTTTGAAAACTATAAAACATTTGCGAGAGAATGTAGGGACCGCTTAGATACAGAGATGTGCTGTGTTCAAGGATCAGAAGGCCAAGCACTGCAGACACGAAGCCTCCCTTTGATGTGGACATCAGTGGGACCCCAATAAAAACCAGAGCAGAATTTCTTTCAGCAGCTCATAAGGGGATCCTAAATTTTATTTAGAAACACAGAGGAACCAGAACCACGCTTGGGAGGAAGAAGATACAAACGTGGAAGACTAGCGTCACACAGCTCCAAGGTTTATTCACAGCTACGCCAATTAAAGCAGCAATTAGATAACCATATGCGAAAAACGCACGTCAGTCTATATTTTATCTCACGTTCATATTATAAAACACATCAGAGTGAAAAACGAACCTAAGTATAAAGCATAAAAGTATTAAATGTCTAAAAACTATGATAGAAAGTATTTGTGATCTTGGATTAGTCAAACTTCATATTCATGACATTAAAGGCGTAAGCCATCATGGGAGGCGTTGGTAAGTTGAACTTCAACAAAAGTGGAAAAACTGTGGTCTTCCAAAGACAGAGTTAAGAAAATGGGACGCTGGGCAGAGGCACCCCTTTAATCCCAGCACTCGGTAGGTAGAGGCAGGAAGATCTCTGTGAGTTGAAAGCTAGCCTGATCAATATATTGAGTTCTATGATATTTATGGCTAGGTAGAGAGACCCTGTCTCAAAATGTTCCGAACAAGAAACAAACAAACAAACAAACAACAAAATGGAATGTCAATTTGTAGACTGGGAAAAATATTTACAAAGCATAAATCTTGTAAAGGGTTTGTACTTAATAAAGATCTACCATCTATCATTTATCTATCATCTATCTATCATCTATCTATATCTATCATCTATCAATTATTTATTTATCAATTATCTACCAATTATCTATCTATCTGTCTGCCTATCTATCTATCTATCTATCTATCTATCTATCTATCTATCATCTATCTATCTATCTATCTATCTACCTATCTATCTATCTATTATCTATCAATTATTATCATCTATTTATTAATTATTTATCTACATATCAATTATCTATCCACTAATTATCTGTCTATCTATCTATCTATCTATCTATTTATCTATCTATCCATCCATCTATCCATCCATCTATCTATCATTCCATCTATCTACTGTCCTCAGTCTTGTCACCTCAGGCTGCTATAACAAATAGAAGATACTGAGTAGCTTAAACAACAGAAATATACTTACCATAGTTCCGGATGCTGGCATGGTTGCTCTTCTTATAGGCACAGATAGTGGTCTGGCGGTCCCCATTAGTATTTCCAGGTTTTTGTGTCCTGGAGCAAATAATTGGAGCAGGGATACATGGATAAAGGTCAGAACCGAGACAGTTTACTAAAAGAACATATCTGAGCATGAAAATGGGCCAGAGACCTGGCACAGAAGCTCAAAGGTGCTGGGCCATAAGATAGCAAGTCCTCTATAGGTCATTTACATAGGCCCCGCCTCCTTCTGCTTCTCTTTCCCAGGAGCTGGGATTATAGGTTTGTGCCATCACATCCAGCTCTTTCTTATCTCTTCTCTTGTGAGCCTGCTGATCTCTGAAGTGTTATTTCCCACCAGGCTTTGCGGCTTTTAGCAGGAATGTGTTGGAGCACACAGTCCCCTTGGCCCCAAGTTTGACTGGTCCCTTTGCAGGACTCTAGATCAACACACACACACAGGCCACTGTCCACAGGGATCCAGGCCCCAGTGCAGATAGCAGGATTCAAAGGCAGGAAAAAGGTTAAGGGCTATTTCTAAACAGAGGCCAGTGGCTGGTGGTGGGCTGAGTTCAGACAGGATGCCACCTCTGAGCTTTTTGGATTCTTCATGTTGCTCTCGTAATGGGATTCGTGCATTGGGTGCTAGCCTGAGACCTTATGTGCTGATCTGCAGTCTGCCTGGGACTTTGCAAAACACCTGGGATAGCGTTCAGAGTCACTATGCCGTCCTCAAAGCCTGCCTACTTGAGAAGGAGTCTCACCATACCTAGCTTTTGCCAACTCCCATCCCTTGAAGATATAATTCTAATCCTCACTGCTTAATTCTTACAAATTAACACATCTCTTAGAAGTATAATGAAGTTTTTCCCCTCAACATTTGCACACCTGACCAGAATTTTCCACTTATTTTCCGACCCAACAGAGATAATTTTCTTAGTTTTGATACTGTTTTGAATCACATCTATTTCTTTCTCTCCTCATTCCCCCCCCCTCCCTTTCTCCCTTCTCTCCCTCCCTGTCAGACATAGATACTTCACGCCATGGGCCCAAGAGCTTCTAGGTATTTTAATTGTGCAGTGTCTGTTGGTGAAGTGATTTCTGCCAAACTTCTTTACAGCCCCCAACTCTCAAGACTTAGCACACACATGTGAGTATTGAGTTTCTAGCACATGAATGGCAAGGAACACATTCGAGCCAACAACATCACCCTGGTCTCTTTCCTCCTCACCTGGATGAGTTTGTCCCTATGTAGAACCCATGTCATACCCTCTGTGCCTCCCAATGCTTTTCATGAAAACATATGGAATTCTTTCTTCACGGAGGCATCTATTGTGAGCTATTTCAATTTTCCATAGCTGAACTCTAAACAGACTAAGTAATTTATATGGAGAAAAAAAAAAACCCAAAGTTTCACTTAGTTCATGGTTCTGGAAGCTGCAAGTCTAATATGGAGGGGCTGGCAGGTCACAGGAGCCTTCTTTCTGTGTCATAACAAAGAGAAGGGTGGCACAACATGGTGACAGAGGAGGAAGACCAGCTTGGAGTCTTCCATTCTCCTCTTATAAAACCTCTAATGCCATCGTGGGTTTGCCCCCTCTGTAGCCTCATTTAATCATACTTATACCTCTTAACACAATCAACAGATATGTGTGCACATTGAATTTCCAATGTGCATGTTGAGGGGAACACGTTGAACCCCCAGTGATATCCCTGATCTCTCTGCTCTCCTCCATCGGGTGGTTGGCCAACCCTTGCGGTCCTTTCGTGTTCCATTCCTTTCACCCTTCTCTAATCCTGTTCTCCCTCAGCAACACCCGACTGCAGATTCCTTCGGGAGCCTCCGTCTTCCAGAAAATTCTAAAGACGTTGTTGTCAACAAGTTCAATTGAACGAAAAAGAAAATAGTTCCCTTTCTTCATCATTGTTTCTATAATCACAGTCCTCAGACAGAACAGGGCAGGCTCCAGTGAGCACAAATACAGTTATTTAGACCTTCCTAGAAGGCAGGACCGCTTTCCCTCTAAAGCACAGGGAGCAGGCAGTGTTGGGTTAAGAGAAAATTGAGAAGGAAATAGGCTTTGGGACGGGGAGTCTTGGGGAATGCAAAGAGAGAAGGCATTGTGTCTGCACTGCGAACAGACAAACAGACGTCTGCAGCATACTAAATGGTGGTCATAAAGAAGGGCCAGACACTCCGGCTTCCACACCTGTAACTAAATGATGCTTTTGCAGCCTGGCCAAGGAACTCCGTTATCATCGCCTTTATTACACAGCAGCTGGGGTCCAGAGATGCCCCAAGCTTTTACTTCCTTTCGGCTCTTTTAGCAGGGATATTTATTATGGCTGCTCCTTCCTATTTGTCTGCTGGAATTATTATCTTCCATGACTCTATGTCTCCAGAGCAAAGTGACCCTTTGGGGAGCATAAAACATGCCAGATCCTCAAGAAGGGAAATGGGCCGTTGGTGTAGAGCCGGTCACCAACGCTTTAATGAAATTAGAAGTTAATCTCTTAGTAACCATGGACATGTCTGTACTCTTGGGATTCTAAAAGTTATTTTTTTTCCAGGCTAAAAGTCTCTTTTGAAGGCATATTAACAGGAAAAAAACACACCCCAGAATCCTATAAGAGACCCCCTTTTCTTCCTCAGTGGCTTTATGGGGCTAATGACAGCCAAATTTTCTGTGCCCAGTTAATGAAAGACCCACACACATCACTGCTGCTTTTGTGCGTAGTAAGAAAGAAAATACTGTGCACAAGTAGAACAGTCTTGGAAGACGTGGACTGAGCAGAGCTGTGGGTCAGAGGCAATGGGAAACCCAGGAAGACTGTAAGCATTATAACGGAGCCAGAGACTCACAAGGCCCTTCCCCCACACTGCAGTCTCTCTGTTACACACTAGGTGACGGCTCCTGGGCTGCTCCTCTGATCCACCACCACTCTGGCCAGACCTGCTTAGAAATCACTGCTTTGTTTTCTATCAGAGCTGCTTGAATAGGCAATTCACAGCCCTGGGAGCCGGATTCAATCTGTTCTTAGGGGAGACTTCATACCGGGAGGGTCTGAATGCTTATGTCTAGTTTTGCCAAGATTCACATGTTGAAAGACTAACCCAAAGATAACTGTTGTTAGGTGGCAATTAGGCCGCGGGTGTGGAGACCTTAGGGATCAGATTAGTGCCCCTAGAGAACTGTCCCGCCGCTTCCACCCTGCGAGGCTGCATCTGGAAGCCACCATCTGTGAACCAGCAACCTTCTCCAGACACTGAGTCTGCTGGTGCTTCACCCGGTTTAAACCAGGGCATATAAATCCCCATCAATCATGAAGCTACGCATGCATCTCCTTACGGCAGCCTGCCTGAACCAAGGCAGCTACAACCCCCGAATGAGATGTAAGGTATCACACAGGAAACTGGCCAAAGACAAAACTCTAGCAGTATGCTTTGAGAATACAGCACCAGAAAACTCTTGGCTCATTAAAAGCATTTAAATGTGAGATACCTGTCTCCACCGCCCGAGAGGTGGGATTACAAGCAGGTACAACTATGCCTGGCTTTTTTTTTTTTTTTTTTTTGAATGTGGTTTATAAGGAGCAAGTACATGGCCCCATCCTGTCTTTTAAATCTTGTCTTATTTCTTTTAGGCTTGAGGAAATAAGGCCCACGGAAAGGCTTTTGTAAACATGCTACAAGGGAACTAGCCTTTAAAGCAGCTGCTATTCTCAGTATCTGTGGCCTAGGAGAACTCAAGCCAGACATGGGCTGTGCTCTGATCCATTTGTACTGGGACACGCATCCTAGGACAAGACTTAGTTGAGCTAAACTACCAGACCATCTATCTGCTTTGATTACTTTCTTGCTTTGCATTGTTCAAAAGATGAGAGTGAAGGAAGACCCGCCCCAGGTTTGAGGTGTATGTAGATCAGAGGCACAGCCCTGACCACGCAGGTCTAATCCTAGCTAAGGTTTGAAGCAAATAGAACTCAGCTGACAGATTGTGACGCCAGGCCAGGATACTTCTTACTCGGAAATCCCCGGAGGTGTCACCTCAGTGGTGGAGAGGCTTCAGAAATGAGAGCTCAGAGTGTTAAATAGCCACTTACGGTTCCCTCCCAATTCTCTCCATGGGGAAATGCCCAGCCGAGGAGTCTCTCTGCCTTAAACCATGTGGAAGGGACCCCACAGGCCCCACTCAACCCAGATCCCCCAGGTTAGAGGCGAGAACCTGGGGCCTAGAGGAGAGAATTAGCTTCAGACTTAGTGACATTCTCTGGACAGGGCTGTGAGCCTGCAGAGCTCTAGGCTTACATTTATCCACTGCCTTGGGCAGTGTCTTTTCCCATCGCCTACTTTGTCTCTATTTCTTCAGCAATGGGCCATGACACACAGTGGGGAAAGAGGAGAGAACAGAAGCCATCTCCATCCTCCTGAGGTGATGTGTCCTTTTCTGACCCGGTCTCTGACAGGGATGGATTTCTGTGGAAGCACAACAGTATTCTCTGCTCAGAGTCAGAGAAACTGCTCCCAATCGAATGAACGGGCATGGTTCATGGGACTGACTCCTGTTTCCCTCACTCGAAAGCAGGCTTTGCAAAACCCAAAGAGCTGGTGATACAGGCTAGATGGGAGCTCCCAGGAGGAGGGGGGACGGGAAGAGAAGTTCCCTACTTGGCAAGAGGGATAGAGCAGCCCTACTGCCCCTCCCCCAGCCAATCTGGCCTTCCTTTGTGCTGGGCTGACAAGGGGCAGCTGGTGATGCTGGCAGAGAGGTGGGCAGACAGAAGGAGCCAAGTTCCCCAGGGCAAGGTCCATTTTCAGAGTGTGGATGGTCCTGGAGTATCCTTCCCTCAGATATGGGCACTGATTCAGAGAGTCCCTATGGTGCATTCTGGAAGGTACTTCAAGGACCTTCCTTATTACAGTTATTTGGTAGAGGGAGGTGTGTTTGTGTGTGCCTATGTGTGCGCATGTGTGTGTGCACGTGTGTGTGTGTGTGTGTGCTCACGAGCGTGCAAATGTACCGATAACTTGGCAAGCCTTAAGTAGTGCTTCAGGATCGAGACTCCCTAAGTTTAAATCCCAGTTCTGTCCTCATTATCTCTGTCACAGTGGACAAATGACTTCACCTCTCTGAGCCTCACTTCCTCACGTACAGAACAGAGGTGATGACTTCCTAGCATGACTCATGCTTAAGTAAGTAAATCAGACACAAAGCACTTCTAGTGGTGCCCGAGTTCCCAAGTGTTGGATTCAGTGTACGCTCTTGTTACTCTTATCCTTCTAATCTTACTGTGTATTTCTGCACAGGCTAAACAGAACTCTTGAGCAAAACTTTGAGAGAGTCAGTGCAAGGGAAATGTAGTTTTTGGAAATCCCCCCCTGACGACTGGAAACTGTGATTTCTTGGTATCCTTCTGGGGCTCTGACCTTTCGGGTGATTGGCTTGGTGAGGTCTTTTTCCAGGGGCATCCCCTACAGAGTGATGCGTCTTCTGATTCTTGAGAGTACCATGACCATACAATCGAAAAAGTGCCCATTTGCTACGGATGGATTGATACAATGAACACAGGACCCAAGACACAACTGTCATTTTCTAGAAATCACATCAAGGTGGTTCGTGCCTCAGTTTTTTTTCACATAAAAGACAGACGTGTTCTCTCCATTTCCTAGATGGTTTGCTAGTGAGCATGTATTTGACAGGGGAAATATTATTGCCACGTAGTACAGATCTGTTCCCATATCCTGTACTCACCGTGTGGCTCTCTCTGAGCAGCCTACTTAACCTTTGTTAAGACTCCAGATTCTCTTCTATAATGTGGGGAGGAGTAAGCTCATCTTACAGGATTAATGTAAAGATTACAAAGATTCTTGTGTTAGTAACATTTTGCATAGCGTATTATGTATTTTGAAGGTTGGGGTGGACAAGATGGCCCATCAGGTAAAGATGCTTGCTGCCTTGAGTTGAATGTCTAGACTTAAGCAAGTTGTCCTCTTACCCCACTTGTACGCCATGTTTGTGCAACATTGGGTGGACACACACACACACACACACACACACACACACACGGCTGCCTCTATTAAATAAATATAGTAAAAAAATCCAATGAAAAGGTGATGTTTTGTTCACCCCATCCCAGCTCCATAAGATAACTCCCCCAGTCACGGAAGGTACACAGTCTTTGTCCAGTCTTCCGTCTCAGTTATGCAGATGTCCCAAGTTTATCACACAAGCTTCAGTCTCTCTCTATATTTTATTCTTCTGGCCTTTTCCCTTATTAGCTTGGTTTCTCTCCAAATCCCACAGGAAAAGGAAATAGCCTGGTTGGAGTTGTCTGCAGGTGCCTTCAGGGTTCTGGCCTCCTGTAGCCAGCCCTATTCTTATCCACTGGTTACCAGAGGCCGCAGGGAAAGAGCACAGGATGGAGAGACCGCCATTAGTCACAGGGAAGCCATCTCCTTCCTGAAGTCATCTTTTCAACTGTGGCTTCTTCGCTGGAGATGGAAGGCAAGGAGACGAGGAGAGATCTAGAAGGATGTTTGGGATGAAAGTGATTGTGTGAATTCACTGTTCACATTCCACATACCTGGCTCTAGGCAGGAAGAAAATTATGCTTTCATTTCTCTATGCATACAAATTATCATTTCTATTGGATCTACAGCTCGGTGCTGGGGTGCTTGCCTAGTGTATGTGAGGCCCTGAGGTTAACACTAACTCCACAAAGCAGAACAACCCTTTCTCTCATCTGATAGATGCTGTGCTTTTTGTTCGTGGGCCAATGGGAGGGCTAGGCAGGCAGACTGGATCTAGCCAGTGGGACCTTGGTGGGAGACAATTGAGAAAATAATTTTCTTGGTTCCACTTTTTACTTAATCGGGCACTGAGTAACATCTCATCCAAATGACCCCAGTAAGATGACGCTTTTTCCAGTGCCCACCATGTCCCATAGAATAGGTTCTAGAGTGTGACCTACCTATTCCTCCGTCACACTGAAATGACCCCAGTGAGACTGGCAATTGCTAGTTGTGTCCCTGGATTGATTTGGCCTCTCAGTTCATAAACTTTCTGAGCTTTAGTTTTTAAAATTTTGATAACGAGGGTGTGGATCCCTTCTTCTACAAGGACTGCTAAGGAGAAAGGGAGCTGGGGAGATGGCTCAGCGAGTAACAGCACTTGGTTGTCAGGCTTGAAGCCCTCGACTAGAATCTCCTGTGCCCACATAGAAAGCTAGGCATGGCCGCACGGGCCTCAAACCTCAGAGTTAGCAGGCAGAGACGGATCCTGGGAGCTTGCTGGCTAGTCAGCCTAGTCTGAACAAGGAGGCTTTGTTTCAGCGAGAGACCCTACCTCAAGGGAATAAGGCAGAGAGTCAGAAGAAGATGGATATCCTTCCCAGTCTTTGCTTACGTATCCATGGACCTGTGCATCTACACATACATGTGTCACACAATACGTCACACACACTCAGGTGTTCGAGCGCACATACACACCCCACATATACATAAGCTCCCTAAATTAAACAAAATGCTTTTAAGGTAATGTAGAAAGCCCCAGGTGTAGTTGGATAGTGGATACTAATCATTTAGAACGGTGCCTGGTATCTTGTAGCTGCTCAATTTTCGCACATAAGTGAGTAATATTTCTTCTTGCTCATTTTTTGAGTGTGTGCAGAAATATGCACTCCAGATACTTCTGAGCTTACTTAAACTGTTACTCATTTCCTTCAAGCACTGGGGAGCACAGCAGTCCTTGAACGTCCAAGGCAGGCTTCCTACAGCAGCTATGATCATAAAACTCCGCGTCGGTACCACCGAGCTTCAGGTGGGTGCTACTGCTAATCCACATCACTATTTATCAGTCTTCCCATGACGACTAGAGACTTAAGTTTTATTTATTGGTGTGGATACGATGGTTTGCCCTGCAAATACACATGTATATTATGTGTATATAGTGCTTGTGGAAGCCAGAAGAAGCTGTTAAGCCTCCTGGGACTGGAGTAACAGTTAGGAGTAGTCATCCAGGCTCTGGCATCCAAGAGCAGTGAGTCCCCTGGACTGCTGAGCCATCTCTCCAGCCCCGTGATTACGGGATTTTGGAGTGTTTGCTCAGTTTAGGGATTTGAGACAAATCATGTTTCTATCCAGTGTAATCATGTTGGTTTTGCAAATGAAAGAACTGAAGCTTACGAGGGTCATCAGCTTGTCCAATATCCCGCTGCTACCGAGAAACAGAGATGAGATATTGTTCGATGAGACACAACCACCCTGTTCATGCTTCTAACCATGATTCTACACGGCCTGAAGCCCTGTGAGACAGGCCCTGTGTCAAAGCAGGGAAGGCAGAAGTGTGCTTAACGAATCATTTCTCAGACCCCATCAGCAGTTTGTTTGAGTGCCATCTATTAATACTGTCAAAAAGAAAAAAAACAAACAAACAAAAACCTACATGGAACAGATGTTGAGAAATACTTCATTCCGTGCAAAGATAAAGAAACTGGGGACGACTGCGGCTCCAGTTTTGTCAGCAGGCCTGCACGTCTGCTCTGGGCTGTGACACGAGAAAGCTGACTTCCGTACTCTCTAGACCTCCTAGATCAACAAGTCTAGAGTGATGGCATCTGTGGGGTATGAAGAGATCTTAAAACACAGAAAGCACACACCTCAGCTTAGGGAATTCAAATTTAGATAAAATAAATGCAAGTGTACTAGAAAACGAGTGTCCTGCCTTCCTCCTTTGTGTGGAGTAAGGGCTGGAGACACAGCTCGGTACTAAAGTATTCACCTAGGACGAGCGAGGCTCTAAGTCAGAGCCCAGACACCACAGGACAACGAGACGATGGCAGCGGCGACAACAACAACCACACAACAACAACAACAACAACAACAACAACCACACAACTAGTTTATCTTTGCTGAGTGAGAAACAGAATGTGTAACATATGAAAATCCCTTTAAATGAACCAAATTGGTGTAAGGAGATCTTAAAGAGAAGATAACAAGACCGTGGTGACTGGGCTGAGGCGGGGGTACCTCTACAGGAGGAAGCTTTTGAGCAGTTTAGAAATCAAAGGAAGGGAATTAAAAAAAATGCGTTCTCCATTTACCATGTGCCAGACGACGTCCAGTGGCTATGTTAACCTTATGAGTCCTCTGAGACTTGACCAAGTTAGGGGCTTGTGCAGGGTGGCACCTCTGGTAACCTGTGAGAAAGAGGTTAAAAGTAATATATCATTCACGAGGATTTCATTTTAGATTCACAGAGGCGACACGTATGTTCTCCTGTGTTCTGTAGACACAGTCACAGTCGTAAACTAATTGATCAGGAGTCCGGGGATTCTGTAGATCAACTCTTCCATCTGAAGCTCAGAATTCAACCTCCTATCCTGTGCCCTGCATCTCAAAGGCCATAGGAAGTGATGGCGTGGCTCTTGGTGTTTTCTGTAATTAATTCCAGGGGGATTGGGGGGAGGCATTCCTTATTGTGTGAGTTATCACACTGTCCACAATGGTGGAACAGTTAGCAGACTTTCTCTAAAGAGATCAACAGGGCTTGTGTTCCCATAGGATCGGAATCTATGCTCAGAGGCCCAGATACCACAGACCTGAGGAGCATTCCTGAGGGATTCCGGGTTACTGGCCAAGAGGGATGTTTGTGAGCAAGAGGTTTCTGCTGGAGAAAGCATCTCTTAGGACAGAGAAATTAATGCTGCAGACAGAGAGGTTTGCAGATGAGCTCACGCTGCCAGGGAACACTTTGGGGTTGTTTCTGGAAGCAAATGGGGTGCACCCTCTTTTGTGGCTAATAATGACAGTATTTGTGTTAGAGGATGGTCAGGATGACTTGAGGTGGGGAGTGACGGGTAGAAAATAACCGAGCTGATAATGGAGGTTTTCCAAAACTCATCTTGTTAGCTGGGTGTCTGGAAGCCTGGAATGAAAAGGGGCTTGTCACTTCACTCTTGCAAGTCACCATTGGTGTCTTCATCCTTCCGGGTCTTCTTGGGAGAAAGGTAATTAGAAATGGCTTTGGCGAGAGACCACATTGACCTATCAACCATATAGGTTCGGACCGCTCCCAGAGGATGGCCTTTGCGTTGGACCTCCAGGGTCACGTTCACACTCAGCCCCAGATAAGCATGTTCTTTTTCAGGTGTGGGAATTTGGGTGCCTCCGGCAATGGTAAAACCCAGGTTGGATTTTTCTAGGTAGCCATGTCTTCCGGGCAGTAAATGACCCTCTCTGAATTTCCAGTTTCTTATTGTGTTAAGTGAGAGCTTTGAACTTAGCAGCTCCTTGGCTTTAATACCTTGATTTAATACTAGTTGTTTTGGGTGCCACACTGTCCTGAGGATCCCGCAGGTCACCTGTGGACTTCTGCTAGACTTCTTTGCAGCACCCTTTCCGGCAGCTTCCCATGAAATGCTGTCATCCGTTTCCCAGAGAGGCTGTCCTCTCCTCCTAACCACAGGGCAGTGGCACTCGGGCGTTGATTTCAGCACTAAGTTGATGCTCTGATTTGAACCGAGCAGTTGGTTTTAAAGGAACCGCCTGGTGTGCAGAGTTCCACTGCAGTGCTAAGGGTTGGGAGCGAGGCAATACCGGGAGAACCCAGACTTCTCCAGGAGAGGGGGAGCAAGGGGAGGAGAGAGAAGAGAGCGGGAGAAGAGCGGAGAGGGACAGAGGCGGGAGAGGGAGCGGAAACCACCTAGGTGCAGTCGGGGACGACAGCGAGCCAAAGCGCAGCGCGCTGGGAGGGGGCTGTGGATATATATAGAAAGAGGGATCTCGCTGCGGTAACACCTAGCCACCCAGACGGCTGGAGCCGAGAGCGCGCCGGCAGGGGAGTTCCAGTAGCTCGCGCCGCGCGTCCCCGCCCTCGTTGCTCCCAAAGCTGTCCCAAAGCGCTGGGGGACCCTGATACCGCCGCCACGCTCACCTGCCGGAGGTACCTCCGACTGGACCGAACGCACTGGTCGGCGAGTCCAAAGGCTGCGCGCCACTGCTCCCCTGCTCCAGATGGGACTGGCTCTCCTGTTTGCAAAGCCAGGCCCAGGGGGAGATGTGTTGAGCAGTAGCCAGCAGCTGGTGTGTCCCGGACACTGCTAACCGCTACGCGCCCAGCCCTGGGGTCCACATGAACAGCTTTTCCAGCAGACATAGGTAAGAACTTCGTGACCTATCGGAGTCCCGGGATGCATGCACCTGGGAGCCGGACTGAAGATGAGGGAGCCCTCTGGAACTGGGGGGAATATTGGGGTGGGGGTGGGGGTGGGAATTGTTCGATTCCCAGCTTTCTTAGTCCAGCCTCGAAGTTGCCAGGGGGCATGGTAAAGCTATTAACATGGATTGTGGCCCGGCTGTGATGTCCAAACACCCAGAGTTGGTGTCTCCAGGAAACCACTGAGATAGGTCTCCTCCATCAATTTCCGGAGGTGGCCAGCTGGCTTCTTTCTTCGTTCAGTGTTGGAGATGTGCACAGAACAAGTGGAGAGAGGAAGACTGGGGTGTGGAGATTGTGTTTGTGTCTCCTTACGTTTCTGGCAAAAGTTTTGAACTCGGGGACACTTGCTTTTCTTGTTCTGGACAGAGCCCATTTCATCCAGTTACCTCATTCATCTTACCCGCCACTGCTCTAGCACAACTCAAGTTCAAGACTTGGTAGAACCACAAGGTAACCACCAAAGAGTAGCTACTGAGCCTGGGGGTGGGGGTGGGGCGGCGGACTTCAGCTTTTCTAATTCCTTCATGGAGTGGAGGTGGAAGGCTTAACACTGGAAGGGTCCCTTGACTTAGACCCAGGAATTCATGGAGTTCCTATTCCTTCCAGAAAAAGAACGACTTTGGCTTGTGCAGGTGGAGAGGTGAGAAGGTGTTGTCAGTGGAATAAAGTCGGCAGGGTCCAGATTTATTTGAACCCATCGGCTAACCACAAACCCAGAGAAACCTCTTCCCTCACACAGCTCCTCGAGAGGGTGCCTTGTGCCTTCAGGGTAGCATAGGAGCAAACAGTTGCTTGCATGCACTCAGGTTGTGATTGGTTGGGCTGTATGTGTAATAGACAGCTCAACCCCAGGTCCAGCACTGTACATGTCACATATGCTTGGAAGACTCCCTAGATATTTTTCTCCTCCAAAAAAAAATAATTTTCTAAAGGCTTACAAGAATGAAAAGCAAATGTTTTCATGACAGCAGCAGATGTAAACCTCCCACCACTCCAGGCAAAAACAAAGAAATTGGTGCAGGGGGCTGAACTAGCTCTTGTCAACACGGGAGGAGGCCACATTCCTGCATTGGGTCTTTTTCAGGTAGGGCAGATCTTAGCTGGAGCTCCCTCCATGTAAATTCTGAACATTGAATATTGGGTGCAAATTGAAAATGTTGTGTTTCTAGCGCCTTCTCCAGGGCTCTCTTTGGCTCTAATCTGATATAGAGGCTCGTTGGAAAGCATCATGCTACAAAAATAATACAAAAATACTTCATACCCAGCATTTATAAGACTGGATGGCAAAGCCTGTGGATCCTCCCTGAGCAGTCTAGTCTTGTTCTCTGGTTGAGGGAGAACACTTATTCCCTCCCACCAGTGTTCCTCACTTGAAGATCACGTCTCTTAGGTGTACCTAATATCCTATCCAGGCCAGCTTCGTGGCTTCGCAGATCTTTTTGTAAGTTGTCTTTGCTGATTTGGAAGAGGTCACCAGACAGTCTTCTCTTGACTCAATTAGTAACCTTCTCAAAAGCTCTTCGTCAGCCTGCAGCTTGGGTGGATGGTTCTGCCAGAATCAAAGTGATTCTGGGTCTCAGGAAAGGGTATGAAAGTTCTGGTTTCCTTCCCATCTATCCTCAAAAGTTGGCATGAATCTGTAGATTTGAGGCTGGGCTCTGGAATTACTGTCGAAATTCAAGTACCTTGAGCAACTGATCAAAACGAGGTCAAGACCAGATGCCATTGTCGAGTCTCAGTTTGACATTGGCATCCCGTGCGCTTGCCAATGATGACTGCTTGCTCAGCTGTCTTCAAGGATCACAGATCTTGAATGAAATTGCATCTTATAAGGAGATGCTCTCGGCTCCTGCTGCCGTCACCCGACCTCTGCCCTTACACTGCGGCCGTCATGGTATGTCCTCAGAGGTCAGCGTGGTGTCCACACACAACCATCTCACACACCTGCAGTCCGTAGACAAAGCTGCAGTCATCTGCCTTGCCTCCTCCCCACCCCCCAGGCAGCAGTTGGGCTCCAGCTGCCGGTCTCTGTTCCCGATGGCTTGGCTTCTGCACAGGTGGCATGCAGTTTTCAGCTGTTCGTGGCTTAGGGCTGCTGTCCACAATTCTGCTACAAATGATCATCTGCTGTGCACGCCCTGATAAAGGGGGGTACTTGCTTTTGGGGTTTGTCACAGTTAATGCTCTTGTTTTAGTCTCCAAGCATCTTTCTGCTTGGTTGGAATATTCTTCCTTATCCTTCCCTTTTCCCCCTTTGTACCTGTGGATTGGTACACCAGGGACCACATTTTCGCCACAATCATAGTCACTCTTGAAATAATAAAATTAATGGATCTCCTATATGATCTAACACCCCAAGATACGGCATTTATCTTTTGACTGCTACACTCCACGTGCCCTTTATTTTTGTGTGTAAGGCTCTGGAATCCAAAGTGTGCCCCAGGAGCCCATTTTCTTTGTAGCCGTTGAGTGAACCCTGCACAGCCACAATGAGTAGATGTTGCTGAAGAGATCAGAGATAGGAAAGCAGTGTTATAGCCAGCAGAGGAAGGGGCACACCTTGGAAATGAGACCCTGGGGAAACGCATGGGAGGGTCATCTCACTGTGTCAACAGCTCAGTGTACATGGGTGAAAACAGAATTTGGTAGATGGAGGGAACATGGCAGGAGATTGGTGTAGAGGTCTGTAAGATAGCCCCAAACCCCAAGAATCTATGTTCTAGTGGGTTGACTTTGTTGAACCAAAGAATTAGCGATCTGCTAGTCACCTTTTCTCTCAGACTTTCCGCAAATCAACAGTGAAATTTGTCTTTAGGGAGGTCTCCAGAGACCTACATTAGGAGAGAAGAATAGCGCCTGTCACTCCTAGGCACCACTACTGAAGACCTTACTGTAGGCATGCTGAAGGAACCATAGGATGAGTTTATCTCACCAGCTGTACATAATGGCAGACATGAACGACTTGATCCTGTTAGCTTGAAACCTGATCAGACAGCAGGACCTGCCTGAGACTCCAAAAGCACAAAGCAGGAAGCACCCCTCCTCTCGGCACCCTTGTGGGGCTTTGATGGGGTCCTGGGGCTTCTGGGTGAGGAGTTGACTCTCCTCTTCGTGGCAGGATAAGAGCAGGATTAATTGGGAGACGTTGGTAGACTTCAGGGCTCAGAATCGGCGAGTGCCAGTTGAGCCTTTAGCTTGTTAAAAGCCTTCAGGAAAATCAATTTGTTCAGAACACAAGACCAATGATGTACCGCCTGCCTGCTCCCCTCCCACCATGCACCGCTACACTCATTGAATACGGAACATATTTAGCTGGAGGACAGAGTATGAAAAGACAGCTTCTCCAGCTCATCGGCCACTTGGTCTAATGGATCCCTCAAGTGTCCTCTTTCTAGGCATCTTGAGAGTCTTGGCTCTCAAGAGCTTAGAGGAAGGGATAAGGAATCAGTCAAGGGTAGATGTTGGGGTGGGGGTGGGGTGGGGTGCAATCCTTAGACAAGTTTGTGAGACCCAGCACACCTGGAGAAGGCTGCTCTAGAAGACCAGACAACAGCTCAGAAGAAGGTGCTGGAGGCCTGAGAGGAGAAGGGGAAGGAAAAATGGTATATAGAAATGAGGGAAGAAGGGGGGAGGAGAAGGGAGAGACAAGAACAGAAAGCATGTGAATGGACAAGCCAAAGAGGTGATAAGAGCAGAGATAGTGGAAGCAGCACTTCCTTCTCTCTCCACTTTTTCCCTCTGGTGGAGGGAGGGAGCCAATGAGCCAGCCGAACAGCATGGCTTTCGTGATTGGGAGGCTGGGCGCTGAAGCTGACAAGCCTCAACCCCTCACGGTGTTCATTCTATTTTTACATTTTTGCAGAATTGAAATTAAACAAATGACCCTGTGAAGGCGTGTTCATGAAGATTTTATCCCGCAACACCCACACCGCCAGTACTGGGTGGCTGAATACTTAGCATAATAGCCTATCTAATCAGATAAGAAGGCTGGAAGCCTGAGCTGTGAGGAGAAAGGCCTGCTTGGAGGATGGCGGCCTAAGTTAGGAAGGAACCTTGTTCTCTAGGTGGGCAGGGATAACTTCAGAGTTCAGCAATGTCCCCTCCCTGGATTAGATCCCTGCCTTTGGGGGACTCTTGGTCCAGTTTTCCTTGGAGAACTCTTTGGGGGTGGGTTGGAGGGAGGAGGAGTGGCTGACTCTCTCTGGCTGAGTGAAGAAGCCCTACTTAGAATGCAGGCACTCACTCACAGGGCTCACCCTAGTTGTTGGCCAGGAAACCCTTCTCTGCTGTGGCAACAATGTTTGGGCAGCAAGCACGAGAAGGCTGCTTGCCATACATTTCATACTTGCGAGGACCACAACAGATACTACTTTTCTGGTTTGGATGTGGTTTATGCCTCAAGCCACAGAAGATCTAGTGGCAGTCAAACACACACTCCTTTCATAGAGCCAGAAATACAGGTTAATATGCCAATTGACAAGGCGAGTTGGCCACCATTAGAAGACTGTTCATAAATTCGTCATTGACGACCATGTGTTATGTTTAATAGGGCGTTTTGTGGGTTCTTTCCCCTTATTCATTGAAGACTTACACAATTCTTCCTCTAGCACCTTTAAAATACTGTTTTGACAAGGCCAGTGTCTAGTGATAAAGACTGCTATTGAATCCATCCTGACTTCAAAGGGAGCCATGGATAGAATAGTTTGACTCAGAAAGGAATGCGTCTTCCTGCTCTTTCTTGTCAGAATCCCATTGGCTTACTAGCTGGAGAATATTCTCTGAGGTGACTATAAAAAGGTATCGCCATTGGGTGACTCACTGAGACACTCAGAGCACTGACGGGAGCCATATGGATGTGTGTTCAAAGACCCCGTGAAGGATTGATAGTCCATTAAGGGAAACGCAGACGCCAACCTCCCCGGCCCTGCATACACTTTAATCAGGCTCCAGTGCACTTTTCCTGCTCTTGGCGTTCTTTCTTCCTGGCTATCCGCTTCTGTGTCTGGCATAGCTTTGAGACCATGAAACCTTTCTATAAATGTCTTGGGGGAAAGTCAGCCGTTTCCTTTATTAATAACAGCTTCGAAGTCTGACTTTCCGGGTATGGAACCCTACATCACGGGTCTCTCAGTTCAGTGGCACTCAGAGTCGGGACAGGATCCTAAGGGTCAGACTCACAGGTGACTGGAGCAGGACATGGCTTTCCCCTGTTTTCTTGTCAAACCATTTCCTCAGACTTTTGCACTTGGATCTGAGCCTGTGCATGCTCAAGTCAAAGGCTCTGGAAAAAGGATTTCCTCAACCTGTTTGGAAGCAGAGAGAGTATGAAAAGTCTTTGCCTACGAGCTACCATTTTGCTAATGAGTCTGGCTCCATTAACCCTCTCCAGGATATGACCAGTAAAGCACCTCTGAGTTCTTCATTCTCACTATTGCGTTAGAAGTTCAGGGGTCCCATGAAAATACGTTGAATTGTTCTTATTGTTGCTCGTTTTGTTTGAGTTTGACCTTGGGCTATTTGCAGATAGATAAGATATAATGGGGATAAGACTCAAATCAAAATAGGAAATTCGCTTCATACATACCATTTGTACACACAGTATGGTGATTGATTTTGTAACATTTTGAGTGCATCTGTGCTTGGGCTGTGACCCATCACTCGATGTCAGGGATGGACTTTTTCCACTTTGTGGCACAACTTTGATATTCAAAAAGTTTTAGATAGTGACCACTTCAAGCTTTGAATTTTTAAGGTAGGGATGCTCCTCTTGTAATGAGACGTCATTTGCATCCTGGTTTATCCCTTCCAGAGCTTTTTTACAGAGGAAATTATTAGAATAGTTGTATAAAATATAAACTATAGTTTACAGTTGCAGAAATAAGACATAATGACCAGATGAATATCCAAGCACAGTGGTACATGCCTACAACCCCAGCATTTGGCTAGGGCAGGAGGATTATTGTGAGTTTGAAGTCAGCCTGGGCTATATAATAAGTCCTATAATATAAGCTATTATAGGACACACAGCAAAAACTTATAGTAAAAAGAGATAAAGAAAAAAAAAGAGGGAAAGATAAAAGAAATAATCCAAGATGCATAGATAGTAATTACAGCCAAGACTTACACCAGTCCTGGGATTTTCTGCATGGCTGCTTTCTCAGTAGAGTTTTGCTTTAAATTTTCAGCCCATTCCTTTCTTGTCATATACCATTAATTAGCGCCCACCAGCAGCAGCAGCAGCAGCTAGGGACGCACCTGCACCTGCTTGTAGCTGTACCAATCAAAACACCCTTTAAAATACAAATGCCTATGCCAACATGGTTAGAGAGATTTGGAACCCAAGAGGGGAGGTAAATAAACAACATCAGTGTTCTTGAGATTGACTTTTCCTTCTTCCAGTCTTGGCATACTCATACTGCCAAGTTGCCTTGACATTTAAATCATAGAAAATACTGGATAAAAGTTGGCTCTATACCATATAACTGTTTTGATTCCCTTTCTCCTAGGCTAGCCTTAAAGGGAGCTCCTGCCCCGTGGCTTACTCCTGCTGACGCTTGAGTTACATACATGTTTGTAAGATGAAGAGGTTAATAGTAGACTTCGGGGTGACTATGCCTTCCACAAGAGAGCCCCTTAGGACACAAGGGCTTCTATAAATGGGTTCACTAAGGTCTCACTTCACCTTGTGGGGGTCCAGTGCTTCCGTTTGAACTTAGTTGGCAACAGGCAATAGAGAATGTCAATGTTGGTCTTTTGCATGCATGAACTTCCTGCTCTTTGTCTAAGAAAAGTACAAACCCAGGTGAATAAGGTTATCCTGGTGGCTTTATTTAGCAGTTAGATCAACACCAGCTGAATAATATATTTTGACTTATCAAAGAGCAGAAACAACTTAACGGAATCATCGGGGCTGGTCTTCCCGGAATGTATGCCTAGCTGTGATGAGAATAGAAGGTTTATAAAATGGGATTTAACTGGGGTCGGGATTTAGCTCAGTGGTAGAGCGCTTGCCTAGCAAGCACAAGGCCCTGGGTTCGGTCCTCAGCTCCGAAAAAAAGAAAAAAAATGGGGTTCAAATAATTTTATTCCCTTTCCTTCTTCCCAAATGTGATACTTCTCAAGACACCTATATGACAAAGATGTGAGTACGCCATGCCAAGGCTAGCTCTGATTCTTGTTTATGAAGCCTGATATCGCTTAGCAACACTCAAATTTAATTTAGGCACCAAGCTTCAGGCTGCTTTGAATATCTGTAGTAAAACGACGATGACATATGATCAAACTTGGTCCCCTGGTTCTGGCAGAGGGTTAAAAAAGTGGCACCAGAACAGTGTGAAATGAGAGACAGAAGAGAGCAGATCTCTGCACTTTCTAAGGCCTTTTTCTTTCTTTTTGAGCGATGGCAAGGGAGGAGTTAAAGGATGAGAATGGAGGCTTTTATGAGCACCTGGGAAGTGGCCTTTTTTGTTCCTCTTATCTGCTTGAGTACCTCCTATCTCTAGGAATTGCGGCTAGGACAGAATGTGTCCTTTCCCCAGTTCCATTCTGTTCTTGCTTATTTCTGTCACATTTTTAAAACCGCATCTCCCATTTATATACCTCTGGCAAGAATTTATTAGTCGAGAAGCAAGGTGGGCAATGAAGAAGGTGCGATTTTATTTTTTCTTCAGAGAGCTCATGGTCTAGTAGGGAAGGCAGTGTACGAGAGTGAAATCTACCCTAGTAGTGACTCCATGGAAGGGAGTCTAAGGGGTCACAGGGACACTGAAGCCAGGGGTGAGCAGAATAGCCTGTGAAAAGCCAGGAAGGCCTTCTCGGAATAATGTGTGAGCTGGCCTTTAACAGGAGAGTAGGTGAGCTGCAGATGGAATGAAGTCACCCTTCAGGCAGAGGGGACAGTGTGCGTGGACACAGGGGATGACGAAGTACTTTATGTATTTGTGGGCTGTGTGAGTCAGGTGTGCTGTGAGAGGTGAGGTGGGTGAGGCAGCAGTCGGCAGTGGGGCTTCGAAAGTCCAAGTGCACAGCTTGCCTTACACTGAGGCTGCAGACATTTTTAGTGAGAGACTGAGACAAGATTTCCTTTCTGGAAGAAGGATAGCACGTATGGCATTGTGGGTGTTAAGTCCAAACAGGAGGCGGCTCAAAGTTAGGGTCAGGAGCCATGGACAGGAATGCTGGGGCGTCCAGGTGAGACTTCCTGTGATAAAGAAAGGTGGCCATCCAGATAGGAGAGGAAGTTTAGAAGAACGTTGTCAAAGTTTGTTATTGGATGGGCGGTGGAAGCGAAGGGAGGCGAGTGGGGAATCATAGCCCACACAAATGCTCATCCCATGGTCAGTGTTAGACCAGTGGCCATGACTCGGGACAGGAAGTGCAGGATCGATGCGGAGTTGGGCAGTAAGGTGAGCTAAGGATAAGGATGAGGAGGGGATTTAGAATAGAGAGGTGGTGGGTAAGAGTTCCAATAAAGTTGTGTAGGAAGGTCGACGGGAAAGGAAAGCAGGGCTGCTCAGGGCTTAGGAACAGTTCAGGTAGAGACTTGGAGGCTGTTAGCATTTGAAAGAGGAATAGATGTAAGGACAGCTTAGGAGACTAGAGAATGAATAATGTTTCAGCAGAGAGAATCGTGGCCAGGCAGGCGTAGGGGCAGACACTTTGAATCCCAGCACTCAGGAGGTGGGCGGATCTCTGAGAGTATGAGGCTGATCTGAGTAGTGAAATGGTGTGGGGGGTGGGGGGGAAGGAGGAGAGAAGAAGAGAGGGAGAAAGAGAGGAGTAGTGAGGGGGTGGGGAGGAATTGTTTGAATGTGTTTATAGTAGAGAAAAGCCGCATTGAAAGGGGAGGGGTTGAAGATACAGGGAAAGAAGAGAGATGAGGGAGAGAGAGAGAGAGAGAGAGAGAGAGAGAGAGAGAGAGAGAGAGAGAGAACTATGCAAACTCAAGAGAACTAGTAAACAGAGTGAAGTCAGAAACACTAACTGAAGAGAGGAAGAATGAAGGACAGCCAGGCTTTATGGCCTATGGAGACGTATAGTGAGCATTTTGTATTTTCGACTTAATTTTTATTGAAAACAGTTGTAAGAAAGAATTGCCTTTTTGTTTTTTGTTTGTTTGTTTGTTTTCTGGAAAAGAGTGAGTCCTACTTTTAGGAGTGTGTGGAGAACCACCAGGAGAGAACTTCTCTTACCTCTGTGAAAAGGGGCTGTAACCTTCCAAGAGCAGAGTAGGAAGTGAGTAGAAGGTTCCAAAAGAATGGGAAAGCTCTGAAGAGTCAAAACCATTGCTTTATGTGGACTGAGGACAACCTTTACATAATGTCTACACCTGTAGCAGCCAGAAGCTCTCTGCCATGACCCAATCCTGTAGAGTCTGATTAGGAGTTCTTTTGAAGAGTTTCTAGAATGTCGAAACCTTTCTTCCACCTTAGACTTTGGAAGACCCAGTCAACAGGGTTCTTTCTTACTTTTTTTTTTTTTCTTTTCTTTTTTTTCGGAGCTGGGGACTGAACCCAGGGCCTTGCACTTGCTAGGCAAGCGCTCTACCACTGAGCTAAATCCCCAACCCCAACAGGGTTCTTTCTTGAATGGACTGCACTATTTTAATTTTTATGCCAGTCTGCTTTAGAATACATTTGTCCAGAGATCACGGTTCCTGGCTCTCATTTCCCCCAAATTTCAGGTTCACAAAGTAAATGTTCTAGGCCATCCCCCACACTTCCACCTTAGCCAAATAATATAATGGGTTCCATTTTGTGTGGCCTATTATGTGGCATTGATTCAGCACCCTGTCGTCATGTGCTTCCCGAAAGCCTTGACATTCAGAAGCCAGGCGTATGACACACCTACTGAGCCAGACAAAACCTCTTCCTGTCATTTGGGAACAGCACGAGCAGGCAGGAGAGTTGCCTGTCAGACCTATCTAGTACAGTTCTCTGTGGTTTGTCCATCCTTACTGGGTCTCAAGCCACCATGGTGTCCTGGTATTTATACTTTCTGCAGCTTGGTGCAGATGCTGGTCTATCCCACACGGCAATAGCAAAAGAAAACAGGTCTCCAGGTGTCTGTGAACAACTGGCAGCATTCAAAAGGAACTTCATAAAATCATGAGGAGAGGGAAAAAGTCAGCTGTGTTTTTATCGGCCTGTTTATTGTTCAGAGAGCACTAAGCAAGGTTTCAGGGTACTCCTTCTGTGTCAGTTTGTCACCCTTTTATACAGTTGATTCTCATCTCCTTCCTTCATTAAAGGAGAAGACTAAATGCAATTACCTAGGGCTTCCATTTCCATGTCAAACACAATTACACGGAAAACAATCAGGTAGAGCGTGTCCTTCTCAAGAATCATGACCTGGTTTGACGGTAAATTCTGGAGAGAAAATCCTAAAAGTTAAGATCTCAGTGGCCCTTTGTGGTGTTCTCTTTGTATACTCTTGGCTAGTTAGGAGCCTAGAGTCACTTCGTATGACCTTTTGCATGTGAAGAAAACTAGCCTCACGGCAGAGTCTCTTACTCAAGTTCATCAGTCTGCTGGTGATAGACGTGGGGCAGGCTCCTCTCCCATCTCCTGATGTGGCATCTAGTGTTCCCAGCTATCTGCAGAAGCTCTTCATCCTCCGGTTGTTGGAGAAGGGTAATTTGAGGTGGTTTGGACCGGTGTTGTCACGTAGGTGGCCAGTTGTAGGTCACCACAATATTCTTGTCCTCAGTTTGCCCAGTGTGCAGACTGTCCATCCCGTACTCTTGAAATCCGAGTCTTTCTTCTCTTCCACTCATTATCTTGGGGCTGTGTGCTTAAGGGAGAGCATTTTGAGCAAGTAGATTTTGTTTTTTACCATCGTACATGTTAAATGCTTGCACATAATAATAATAGATTAAAACTTAGTGTGATGACGAGCTGGGAAGATGGTTCAATGGGTAGGTGCTTGGGTTCCCTAGCACCTCTGTAGGAAGCTGGGCATGGCAACAAATGTCTGTCACCTCAGCGCCAGCAGAGCGGAACAGGGGGTCACCAGAGCTTGCTGTCCAGTCAGTCTAGCCATTTCAGTGAGAGACTCTGCCTCAAAAATAAAGTTGGGAGTCATAGAGAAAGGCACTCTAGATCAACCTCAGCCTTCACAGGCATTTTACACACAACATGCATGTGCACCTGCCCATGTAAGCACACACATGGGCACGCACACATACCAGGGATAAATTAATTAAAGTTAGTCTTTGATTTGGGTGTGGGGGGTGGGGAGTGGCAGTCAAATCCAAGGTCTTGCCCATGCTAAGCAAGTGCACTAGCCCTGAGCTACACGCCTAGTTCATCTTTGTAAGAGGCAGAAATTTGTATCAATCACTGGCACTAACCCTTTCTAAAGGTCAGTGGCCTCTTCTAACCGTTTTGGCTGTAGAACCATATAGAGCTGTTTATGGCATCTGTCTGGTCTTCTAGACAGACTGTTTGGGGGGTGTCGATGGGCCTTGCATAGCACAGACATGGTTTTTCATGACCGGAAGTCACTTATTTCTCAGGTTTCTGATTTGCTAAGGGTTGGCTCAGACTCTGTGGCCTACTCCAGTGTGGGTGTCTGAGTAAATGTGATTTGGCTTTTTGCCTTCTTCTTTCAGAAGAGGCAGACAGTCTCAAAAGTCCTTGTTGGGATCTTGTTGGTCATGTTGGTGGAGTACATGCTGTTTGTTACAGAAACAGACACTAAGCAAATGCCTCTAGTTCTGGATTTTTTTTGGTTATCCCATAGGAATACTGGGAAAACCTAAAGTATATGTAAGAGGAAATCCCCAAAGTGCTTCTCTTACACATAGAGGTGGGAGAAGATAATTTGATGAAGGACAAGAACATGGTTGGGAATCAGGTAAACTGCCCTTAAGAAAAGTATATCCTAGGCTGGAGAGATAGCTTGGTGGTTGAGAGCGCTTGCTGCTCTTGCAGAAGACCTGGGTTCATTTTTTCATTCGTGCACAGAGGGACTCACAGCCATCTGTAGCTCAAGCCTCAGAGGATCCAGCATCCTCTTCGTCCTCTTCTGAGAGGATCCAGCATCCTCTTCTGATCCCTGCAGGTAGCAGGTACACATGTGACATGCTTACATAATGCAGGCAACTCTAAATTCAAAGGAGAGTAAAATTCCTGGAAGGTTTTCATTTCTTTCCTCCTTAAAACATGACAGAATATTATGGAATACTTGAAGAACTCAGATCACCTCCTTTTGCCAACACTTGACGTCCTTGGAAGCTTAGTTTAGAGATGGCTCAGTCATTTTGGGAATTTTGGTTCTGTACTTGCAGCTCATTTTGTTCTCTAATATTTCTTTCCCCAGGGGGAATCCCCAAATGGACAAAGTGTGAGTTCACAGCCACGTAGACATCCATGTTAATAGCTTTACTGCGTAGGTCCTTAGACACGTTAGTGATGACGAGAAGGTGGCGGGCTGGGAGTTTCAATGTAGCACTGGTGTCTCTGCTTCCGCTATTTTCCTGGTCTGTTCAAATCCTATGAACTGCTTCCAAAATGCTAAAGATGATGTGTTCGTAGTCCGGATTGTTCCTCTGTTATCTGTGTTAGTGTTTCTGTCTGTCCTTAGATAACTCGTTGAATAATGTGGTACTCTGTCTGTCCACTCCTCCTCTCCTATAACCAAACCTAGTCTCACTCTCCAAGACAGGTGATTTTGCTACTGAGCCTTGGGGACAGAAAATGACACTCAAAAATAGTTAGTACTCTCCCACGTATAAACCCTTCCTGTCTTAGTAATAAGCCTTTGTCTCTGTTCGGGCTTCAACTGAAATCATAGTCTGGAGTTTCAAGGTGTCTTCTCTCAGACGTCAATGTCAGTAAGGTCCAGGAATTTTCAACCACAGACTGACTATCTCCGGATTAAAAGTCCGGCAACAGATTAGTGCACGTCTCTAATGCAGGAAGAGCGAGTTAAAAACAGCTTGACATCCTTGAGATCACTGACCTGCGAGCCTCACAGCCTTCCAGTTTTATTTTGATAAAAGCCTCCAAATGTGCTTGTTTGTGCTTGGTTAAATGATTGCAAAGCAATACACTGCAACTCTCTGCTTTTATTTCTCCACCGTCCCAGGGTAAGGCTAATGGACTCTCGCGCACTCTGGCTGAGTGTCCGGGTGATGAGATGATGGATGGAGGGGAAGTCATCCTTGGAATGATCGAAGTTAAAACATTATTGAAAGCTCTGTTGCTGAGTTGCCGTCACTAACATTTGTCTTTGTCACATGGAACAAAGAAAGCAAAGAGTTTTATTCGTTTGACCTTGGCATTGCCCTTCGCAGGTCTAATCTGTGTCTCTAGAATCACATTCATCGTCACCACTGATAATAACAGCATTTTGTATGAAAGTTTATCCTGGGCTAAGGACCTAGGCAACCACAGACTGTTCATGCTCTCACTTAATCACCATCACTGAAATGAGTCAGTATCATAATTTCCCAACTTCTCAGGATGTGGGAAGCTAGACGACTTCTTCAGAATTACAGTGGTATTTTGAACAAGGGAGGTTCAAATCTGGGTGTCGTTTCAGGGTCTGAGTTTCCAACAGGGTTATGTCACGTGAAACAAAGCAGTCAGTAGTTACCAGACAGCTCTTCTTTGTAAGGTGCGATACTAGATTTATGGGGCGAAGGTGAAAAGTAGCATAAGTCACCTGTTTTCAAACAACTTAAAAATTGTTGTGCAAGAAGCCATTTAAGAGCAACTAAAAGGAGTGAGGAAGGTGGCTTAGTAGGTAGAGGTCCTTCCCACGCAAACAGATGACTTGGATCACACTCTCAGAACATACATAGCAGAAGAGAACCAACTCCTGCAAATTGTCACCAGATTTACACAAGTAAGCTGATATGCACATGCTCCACCCTCAGAAGTACACATGTGCATGTGTACACACACACACACACACACACACACACACACTGAATGAATGAATGAATAAATAAATAAATAAACAATTTTTTAAAAACATGACTAAGAAGACAGCTGTCGTGGTACATGCCTGTAGTTAAAACACGTTTGAAGTGGAGACAGACTATGTAGTAAGACTCTTTCTCAGAAAACAAAACAAAACAACCCCAGTAATTAATGATACAGATGCTCAATGGGTGGAATACATTACAATCATAAGGAGGAAGTCATGGAAGAGGTGAGATTGACAGTGGGTTTTGAAGAATGGGCAAGATTTATACAGATTGAAAGCAATTTGGGAAAGCATTTCATGCAAAGGAGGCACTGAGAAGAACACTCTGGAAGGTGAGAAAGCGCAAGGCTTTTGATGTTGAACGGTTCAGAATGGCTAGAGCAGGGTAGACAATGAGCTATTCGTGAAGGAAGCATTTATGTTATGACCTCTTTAGCGAGCAGATTTCTGCCCAGTGCCTCTCCGTGGAGGTGTTTCCCCAGAAAGACAAAGATGACAGTGAGCCCCATCAATGACCATATTATGAAATATGGGACTTAGTTTTGTAGACTAGAAGCTCCCACAGTCAGTGCTCTGAAACTTCTAAAATGGATTGAGCACCTTCTCTGGAAACTCTCCAAATCAGTTCACTATCATGTTCTCCATCCCCAAGTTCTTCTGGACTTTACACTGGAACAGAACATTTCCTTGATTAGCCAACCACATACCCATAGAAAGAACACCCATGTTAGGGTGGTGCTAGTGGCAAGATGGGAGGAAAACTTATTAAAACATCAAAGAAGGACACAGTGAGGAGGCAGGCTACTGTGATGTCATAAGAACTGAAGATAGAGTTTAAAATAAGTGTAGAGTCAAGGATCCCATGGAGACAGAGGTTGGCAGATGTGACAAGGAGAAGGCAAGGCAATTACAAGTCAAGAGGTTATGTGGGAGCTTGGATGGTCTATCAGTGATTCTGAAGAACACATTTCTATTCTACTAGCTCTGTGTGTGTAGGTGGGGTGGTGTGTGTCGTTGGTTCTACTGGAGAGTAGTCAATAATAGTTGACAGTGGGTCATGTCGTACCTGCTCATTTAACCAGCGAAGTAGACAAAAAGGGCAAGTGATAATAAACAGTAGAATGAATAAAAAAAGAACGAACAAGTGTTTTATTTCTCAAAATGGGCAAAACTAGTACCTATCCAACAAAGATTTTCTCAAGAAACTGAAGCAATTAGAAGCAAACTATCCATGGGCTGGGGATGCAATTCAGTTGGTAGAGTGCTTGCTTAGTATGTACAGATTCAGTTCCAGCACTGCATAAAACTGGGTGTGATGTGCATTTTTATAATCCTGGCTCTTTGGAGGGAAGGGTAAGAATCTCAGTAGCTCAGCCATCCACAACTGAACGGAGTTCTAGGCCATCCTGACCTAGAGAGATGAGACCACATGAGACTGCGTTAAAAATAAAGAATGAAATTGGGCAGTGATGGTGCCTGCCTTTAATCCCAGCACTCAGAAGTCAGAGGTAGGAGGATCTCAGAGCTTGAGGCCAACCTGGTCTATACAGAGCAAGTTCTAGGACAGCCAGGGCTACATTGAGAGACCCTGTCTCAATGCAAAATGAAACAAGCAAGCCAGGAAACAAACAAATAAATAAATAATTTAAAACAATAGTGAAAAGTAAGAGGGAGCTTCGCCTGTCCACTAGGATTCTCTACCCTGACATTCTGCTGAGAACTGGATGCAGACAGCTTCTCAGTGCTGATGGCGCCATCAACACAGTACACGTTCATGACGCTTCTCCATCCCTTCACACCACATGTTCAGGGTCTCCTTATGCCCATCAGTCACCGAGTAGGATTGCAAAGATGAGTAAAGATACTGGCCCCGTGCTCAGAGAAACTCATCTCTGAGGGCCTCGACATTCCCAACAGACACATTCCACCTTGATCAGGAAAAAGACAGAACTATTTCTAGGTGCCAGGGTAATGGAGAAAAGAGACCCGCAGCCCCGTCTCAAGGACGGGAAAGGTTGGCAGAGGAGATGATCCATAGTGGTTATAATTGCAGGACATGCAAAAGCAGGCAAGGAAAATTGGGAAGAGACTCTTAAACAAGAGAACAATACAGACAAATCAGAGGAACCAGAAAGAGTATGCTTTTGAGGGACAGCATTGTTCTGGACTTTCCATCATGTGAAGGCACCATGGGTAAGGCTGGTGGGTGCAAGGGAGGAGGGAATCAGGAACCAAGATCCTACAAAATGTGCACAAGGACACGAGGAGCTACTGAGTAATTTAAATGGCAATATGTCATATGTATGCACAGATGTATGCTGCTTATAAATAAATGATCCCAAGAGGCTGAGAATCAATTGGCAGTTTCTTTGATTTACTGAATCTATGAATTTTTAGCTCAAGTGAATGGAGGCTGACATTTTTCACACAGTGTGTCCAGAAAAAGGAGGTTCCTACCCCAGTTTGGAAACACAGGAATGCACTTGGGATTTTATTTTATTTTTATTTTTATTGCTTTTGATCTTCATGGTATTACTTAGTGGTTTCCCGAAGGCTATTGCTACCCAGAAATCATTTGAGGTGAGAGAAAAGGGGCCAACGTTCTTTTCTGAAGGAAGCCCATACTTTCCCAGAGCGATAGGCTACACTTTTCATATCTCATTATCCAGACTCTGAAAGAACCACCTCATTTGTAAAGATGGCTCTAACAAAAGACTCTTCCAAGTTTTCATAATAAAGGAGGGAAGGAAGAGGGGTATTTGAAACAAATGTATAGTTAACCAATCAACGGTATACGCCACAGTGATTGCCCTGTCTCAGAGGCTTGGAGATTGGACAGTTTAGTGATAAATAGCATCCTGTACTAGACAGCAGAGCTGGGATGTGGCACAAAGCAAAACATTGAACACGTGTCTTAACTGGATGAGACAAGGCTATTGGAGGGCTCGGGTACCACTAGCACACAACGTGATCGGAAATCATAAGGACATTTTCTTTTCCTGCAGAACCTGTAGACTTTCGATGCATCCAAGTTAATGGTTAAAAACAGACATTATCCAGTTTCCTGCCTAAGGACTAAGTTCCCTTTTACCTTTTTCATGCCTTGCTAAGCTTTGGTGATGGTTAATTCCAGAGTTAAATTATGCTAGGCACTGGCAGAGAATAAATGGGATGGAGTTAAGGACGTGAGATAAGGAGGAAAAGAGACATGCTAATCTACCTGTAGCATACGGCTTATAGAATGCAATTGAAAAATAGTGTAAAAGAAGACCTGTGTACGTGTCGGATATCAAGAACCCAGCCATGGGCCACAAATTCTGTATGAGTTGGGTTTTATTTATCGGTTTGCTTATCCATCCATCTGTCAGCCTATCATCTATCTATCTATCTATCTATCTATCTATCTATCTATCTATCTATCTATCTATCTATCCATCTATCTTGCAGTGCTATGGATCAAACCTAGGATCTACCACCAAGTTACACCTCTACTCCATGAGGTGGATTTGAGTGGTTCAAAGTTAGATCTTACCACCGTTCCTCTCTCTGTACTGCTTTTGCAGAACCGTCTGACTGTCTGGTTCATGTAGACCTGCTGGGAAATCCATGTTTGTTCAGTAGCCCCCTCTGTAACCTTCACAGGTAGACACGGCTTTGCTAGAGTCATGCCTCTGTGCTCTCTCCTCTGGCCAACCTGTCAGAAGAAACATTAGGTCTGGGGAATTGACCCTACTTATTTCCAAAGATGGAAAAAAAATAAAATCCAAGACAGCAGAGCAGAGTTCTAGAAATGTCTCAAGAATGTGCACAATTCCCGAGATCTTAACTCTCTGATATAGTTAAGTGTAAACTCTTTTAGATTTTAACATGGAGACGGTACTTTTCCCCCAGTGAGCTTCTTGTCAGATGACATATACAACTTTGCATTTCCCTTTTATGTACAGAGTTACAGCTTGTAAAATGTGCTGAGTTGGTCCAGGAAGTGCTTCAGTCTGTAAAATGTTTGCTGAGCTATGAGGAGTTGAACTCATATCTCCAGCAATGCTATAAAAAGCAGGGTATGGTCATGGATACCTATGTTTTCAGAACAGGGGAGGCAGAGACAAGAGAATCCCAGATTTGTGGGCCAGCTAGTCTTGTGAAATTGGTGCTCTTCAGATTTAGTGAGAGACCCCTTTTCAAAAATAAGGTAGGGGTATTGATAGAAGAAGACTTTTGGGGGTTGGGGATTTAGCTCAGTGGTAGAGCGCTTGCCTAGCAAGCGCAAGGCCCTGGGTTCGGTCCCCTGCTCCGAAAAAAAGAAAAAAAAAAAACAAAAAAACGAAGAAGACTTTTGACTTACACACATACACACACACACACACACACACACACACAAACACACACACACACACACTTGAACCCCCAAGTACGTATACACACACGCATAGTATGTTGAATAGATAAATATTAATACATAGTTATTATATCAGGATCAAAGTATACTGCCATTTTCTTACTGTTTATATAAATTACTTCTGATATCCTCTAGACACAGAGGCATTGAAGGGTTTGACTTGTGATTCTGAAGTTTCCCTATTTTCCTTTTGTCTGACCTGGTCAGGTAACAGGGACTTGCTTGGTACAAAAGACTTGAAGAAACTTGGATCAAGACCTTAGAGCTCTTTCTTCCACGGGGCTGGACACTGCTCCCTCTGTAATCCAAGCAGCTACTATGTTGAAGAATTACCTCAGGATTCTGAATGCTCAGTAGCGACTCCCTGACTTAAGTAACATATATGGAAATAGTTTTATAGTTCAGTTTTATGAGTCTTAGATGCTAAGTCGTTCACAGACCCCCACCTACATTAACTTGCTTTATCTTCCTCCCCCCCACGCATTTCTGCCCTCTTGCATTATTCTAAGGAAGTATCTCAAAAGAACAAGAGTGTCTATTTTGACAAGCCACACCTCCCTTCATTCATTCCAGTGTGCAATTCCTGAAATCTTGTAACAGACTGACGAATAGCCCAAAAATACAGAAACACTGCATTTTCTTTAGAAACGTCTTATTCCTCTCTCTTGTTTGTACACTTCACACTAGGACGATAACTTCTGCAGAAAACCAAACACGAATGCCTGGGAAAACCAACAGTCAAGTTAATTCTGGGTTTTACCTCACTAATATGAGCTAAACTGTTAAACTTCCGGTTTGCCGAGGTGTTCTGGGTCTGGTTGGATGCTCTGGGCAGACAAAGCATTCGAACAAAGAGGGAGAGAGGTGTGCTGGGTTCAGGGGGAAAGGAAAGTTCTTTGGAAGGGTGAGGTCAAATCGTTTCTAGAATATAATGGCAGGGAGTCCATCAAAACAGGACAAGGGTACCATATCGCACAAGAAACTAGGACCAGGTGTAAGCGCATCTAAAGTAGCAGTTGGGGGAGATTAGGAAGTGGGACAGAGGCAGTGCATCATTAATAACCCTCCCCAAACCTTCATTGCCTCCATGTCTATAAATAGTGGAAGCAACTCATATTGCCAATGAGAAAAGGGCAGTATTCTTTGCTTCTACAAAGACTATTAATATTCCATAATATTGTGTGTGTGTGTGTGTGTGTGTGTGTGTGTGTGTGCATGCACATCCGTGTGGGATACATGTGTGTATCTGTGTGTGGAGGTTGAACATTCTTTCACCCCTGCCCACCATTTATTGCTCTGTGAGGTGGAGAGATTGGGCTGGTTCGAGGCATCCTCATTACCTCATGCTCTCAGCAATATCTAATTATTACAATCTGTTTATCTGCTTCTGATTTCTGTTAAGCATCCACAAGGACCAGTCTCTGCCCTGGATGTGCTTCAAGAGCCATGGGAAACTGGACTACAGCATAGATGTAGATGTTTCAGTGGCTCTGTGCTTGTTGTTCTCTGGGTAGAACTTGAATGGTGTGGGCGGCTATCGGTGGCCACATGCTCCTCACCGTAGGCTAATAAGGAATGCGAAAGACAATGTTTCTGGCACCTTTTTGTGGAACTCCACAGTGTTTTACTTTGAGGACAGAAAAGCACTCCCCTCCACATCAAAAATAAAAGCATTTATTGCCCTATAAGGCACAACACCGAAGCCCACTGTGTTGCAGCAATCAGAGCACTGTGCCAGGTGATTGCCATTAGGATTCCTGTTGATGGACTATTTACTCTAGGCCAGGAACATGGTTGAAGATATTGTCTTTCCTATTGACTTCTGGAGATGCTGGAGCCCGAAGACCTTGGCTAACTTGCCAGTGTCACACAACGTTTGTTAAGACAGACAGACCCACAGTGGGACCTCAGTGTTGCCATCTCCTTAGCTGAGCATAGCATTTGGTTAGCCCAGCCCTCCATCTATTGCTCTGTCAGATGGAGCGGGGCTGGTTTTGGTCGTCCTCATGAGCTCTCAGGTTCTGTGTGGCTCCAATCCTCTCTCTTTAACAGGACATTTATGAGGACAATCTCAATCACACTAGGGGATGTATGGGGGATTTAAGAGGAATTACTTCTTTGTTTAATTACTATCCTTGAAGTACATCCTTGAAGAGAATGCTGTGTAACCTGTTGCAACTTGCTAGGAAATGAGGGGGAATGCAGGCAGCAAGCATTTGTGGACGCTTGGAGAGATAACTCATGTGAGCCCACTTCAGTCAACTTACTGAACGTCAGTATGTGTTGCAGAGTAATTGAGCAATAGAGACAGGGTAACAAAACATAGGAAACATGCCTTCTGTTTTGTAACCTCCCCCCTATCACCACCATTTAAAGGCTTCTCGAACTCCTTGATTTCAGGATAGGCTTGAGGGAAGGGTGTGAACCATCTGTCCTGTGTTAACCCTCAAGAAGAACAGAGGAAGTGTGGGCAAACTAGAGAAGGAAGGAGAGGTCCAGAGCAATGGACAGAGGCAAAAGCACCAGGGGATAGCTTAAGAACTCCTTCCAGGGGACTGGAGACATGGCTCAGTGGTTAAGAGCACTGGCTGCCTTTCCAAAGGTCCTGAGTTCAAATCCCAGCAACCACACGATGGCTCACAACCATCTATAATGAGATATAGTACCCTCTTCTGGTATGTCTGAAGAGAGCAACAGTGTACTCATCTACATAAAATATATAAATAAATCTTAAATAAAAAGAACTCCTTCCAAACATACATCTACTGTCTCACACTATGTGAAAGGAGAGAAGGAGAAGAAAACAGACACATGTTCTTAGTATCTCTGATTTGGAAGAGATCCAGGGAGACAGGTGGTCCAGATTCACGTAACTGTCTCAATCCCATCTGTAGACTTCCCCTGACCTTACGAGGCAGGCCATGGGATTGCAGAACAGCTTGGGCTGTGGGGACGGATACTGTACTTGCTGAGCTGGTGTTACTTATGTTTTCAAATAACCTCCTGTGCCTGGCTTTGGTTCTGCCCTTGTGGGTTGCGTGTAGCTGACTTAATGCCTCTTCCCTTTCAATTCTTTCACCGATTTAAAAGTGACCACCACACTTCTCATATGGATTCACAACCATACATCAAAGTACCTGTCCATTTGTTGGGAGAGCACCTATACTTGGGTGTGGCCATGTTTGTGGAGGTCAGAGGTCAACATTGAGTATCTTCCTCCATTGTTGTTCTCCACCTGTTTTTTTTTTTTGTTTGTTGTTTTTGTTTTTTGAGACGAGCCTCTCAGAGAACTTGGAGCTTACTGACTGAGTTAAATTAGCTGGCTAGCAGACCTCAGAGATCCTCCTGTCTCTGAGCTGTGTGTGTGTGTGTGTGTGTGTGTGTGTGTGTGTGTGTTGTCAATCAAAGTGCTATGGGTTTTCCTCATGTGAAAATCTTTTTGCTGACATTCATGTTTATATGATACACAAAAATTGCTAGATGCAGTGCTAGAATACGCTATGTCTGGCAATGCCCTAGTCACTTATCGTTTTCTAATAAATGCTTTAAGAAACAGCAGTAGGATTCTTTAGGCATTGCTTGGGTTCTGTACCACATTACTGGTTGCTGTTGGTAACAGCTTTGCTTCTGAAAGGCTTCATGTCATATTTTGAGATTATACAAATTTCCTAAGGATTCACTTCATACTCATTGGTCTTAAATTTGTAGACTATATTTTCTTTTCTTATTTTTTTTCATTTTTGTACACATACACACACGCACACACACGCACACACACACGCACACGCACACGCACATTCTAAAAGCCAGTGGGAAAATGTGCATGAAAGGACAGGAGCATTGTGTTAGGACAGGTCATGGTAAGCCATGTGATTGACATCTGAGGTAAGAAAAGGCTGGGGTGGGAGGGAGGTGGGGAGTGAAGGAAGTGCTACCATCTCCTTTCCTGTCAGGGACAGCTCTTTAATTTGTCACGACTGTACTCGTCTGCTTCTATTTTTGTAACATACCTGAGATAATCAGCTTATCAAGAAAACACACAGTTGACTTTAGCTCATGGTACTAATGCCTTCGGTCCACAGTCACTTCTTCATGTTGATTTTGGGCCTGTGATGAGTTAGAACACCATGGTGGGAGTGCGCAGAAGGGCAAAGCTGTTTACTTTATAACTGGAAGGTCAAAAAGAGGAAGGGGAAGCAGACAGGGTCCCACTCCCCTTCCAGGACATTCTACCAAAGTCTAGAAGCCTTCCCACTGGCCTCAGCCTCAGGAAGTCTCCATCAATTCGCAAAAGAACCCAGATAAAGACTAATCCTTTAACCATGAACCTTTGGGGGGACAGTCCAGGTACAGACTATAGCAGTGTGTTACCATAGTTCAGGGCCAGCAGTAGCAAGTGCCCAAGGGAGGCGTTTACCCAAGATGAAAAATGTAAAGAGATGCACCCCACACTGATAAAACATGTGTATGTGTGTGCATACATACATACATATTTAGGTACATGTATGCAGTTGTACCTAAGCATAGTGCAGAAGCCATGATGCAAGCATCAGAACATTCTATAGAGGCCATATTGGTGTGCTGCAGTCTTGTGTGGTCAATTTTAGTTACAGTTCTCCTGAACTGTATTCCACAAGCCATACAATTTGCTCATTTTGAAGTGTACAACCCAGTGATTTTTATTTCTTAGCATATTCACAGAATTGTGCAATCATCACTACAATCATTTCCAGACTATTTCATACCCCCAAACAAGTCCTTTATGTGTTAACGGTTTCTCCACATTCCTCCATCTTGCCAACCTTGGACAGTCATCAGTCTGTACCATGCCTTGATAGATTTGTTTTGTCTCCACTACCTTTATGAATGAAATCATAGCACAGTGTTTTTGAAGGTTACTTATATTCAATCATATGAATGGACAATTTATTCCTCTCAAGACTGAATGATAACCCCTGTGTATATGAACCACATTTGAGCTATCACTTGATGGACAGTTTGGCTCTTTCTAGCTTTTGTCCATTATGAATAATGCCAGCATGAATACAAGGGTGTGTGTGTGTGTGTGTGTGTGTGTGTGTGTGTGTATAAGCTCTCAATTCTCTTGGTAAGTAACTGGGTATGCAATTTCTGGTCATATGATAACAGTCTTACATTTCTGTGTGTGTGTGTGTGTGTGTGTGTGTGTGTGTGTGTGTGTTGGGGAGGCTGTTAGACTGTCTTCCAAAGTAACTATCCTATTTATATACGGAGATTCCAGATTCTCTCCATCTTCATCAACACTGTTTTTATATTAGTTTCTTTCCTCTTTGCATAAAAAGCAACTTAAGGAAAGAAAGGCTTATTCTGGTTTACCCTTTAAAAAGGGCTAGAGCCTGTGGTTGCAGGAGGGCGATGGGAGCCTAAGGCAGCTGGTCACATTGCTTCCTGTGCCAGGAAGCAGGGTTGGAGGCTAGTGCTAAGCCAGCTTCTCCTTTTCTCTTTTTTTTAATCCCGTCTGTGGCCCGAGTCTATGGTGTCAGCATGAGTCTTCCTTCCTCACATAAAGCTCTCCAAAAGCACCCTTGCAGAAATGCCCAGAGATATGTCTCCAAGGTAACTAAATCTGATCAAATTGACAATGAAGATTAACCACCGCAGCCCTCCCTTGCCTTTGTATTAAAATCATCCCAGAGGGTGAGCCGTGCATCTCACTGTGGCCTTGGTTCCTATGTCCCAATGGCTGCTGGTGTTCATTCACTATCTTTCTATGGGGTTATCGGCCACTCCCCTTCTTCACAGAAACTCAGACCTTCTGCTTCACTGTTTTTGTCTACTTATTGTGCAGTTCTAGGGACTATTCTTTTTGTTGTCATTTTATTTTGTTGTTACTGTTGTCTTCAAGAAGATTTGGAAAAAGGGTCTAGTAGGGCTCTTTCTTGCGGTTGACCCAAAGAGTTGTAGTTTCACAAGACAAGGTGTCTTAGGCATCTCCATGGCCTTTAAGCATCCACTATGGCCTGATTTTTGAAATGCTTGAATTTGAAAATGAATCATAGGCCTATCAGTTGGTTGTGGTCGGTTTAGCATGATATAGAATTCCAGTTTGAACCCAACCATCATCTCGTTCTTTGTGCTTCTTTCCCCGTTCTTTTGAGGAGGTCACTCTTGGTAGCCTCTTGCTGTCCTAGCTGCTTATGCATGCTGTTGCTTTCTGCTGCCTCTCACCTCCCTGCCTACCCACCGCCCTCCTGGCTCTGTGTTTAAAGTTCAGTGTAGTTTCCATGTGGTCCTTCAAGGCCTCACGGTAATGATGGGCTCTTGTTCTCTTCCTGTGAACCCCGTCTTTCTTGCCTGCCTCCCCTCAGGCAAATTCACACATACTACAGGAGGCTTCTTATTTTTAATGTTTTTTCTCTTCCTATAGATAGAACTTCTGAGGTTTCCATGGGAACTCCTGGTCCAAGAGGTAGGGGATTCTCGAGCAGAGGTGAGGTGAGCAAGTGTTGCTCATTCTGTGGGACTCTAAGAGTGTCTCGTTCGCTCTTCCTCCCACTCTCTCTTCTGCCCTTTCCAGGGTGGTTTTTAGATCAGTTTCTGGAGGCCCAGAGTCTCCTGGAACTGAACAGATGGTGATGACAATGGCCCCAAGAGCCAGAGCTTTACAAGGATGCTGTCGCTGCTGAATAGATGCCTGGCAGCCTCATGAAACCTCAAATCTGGTGTCTCATAAGAGAAGGGCGGTTCTCAGGGCCCAGCCACATTTTCCTGTTCGTTATGAGGCACGTTCTGGTTAGAAGAGTCGCATCCTCAAGCACCTTCATGGCCTTCACCTTCCTGGACTGAGTTGGGAAGCCCTGGAAGTCACCACAGGTGCACTTTGCCTATTGGTGGAACCGAATTTAAGCCAATGCTTTAGTGACTCCAGATGCATTTCTCCTATGCTGGGCTATTGCTCAAGACTCGTCTGGAAACCTTAAGAGACATGTAGACCTTTGGAGAGAAACCCGAATTCACCAGACCTTGAGCTGTGATCAGAATTGAGTCCCTGTCTAAGTTACTTTTCTCATTGCTGTGACCAAATACCTGAAAAGAGGCAAACATAAAGAAGGAAGAAAAAGGGGTTGGGGATTTAGCTCAGTGGTAGAGCGCTTGCCTAGCAAGTGCAAGGCCCTGAGTTAGGTCCCCAGCTCAAAAAAAAAAAAAAAAAAAAAAAAAAAAGAAAAAGAGGAAAGGAGGAGGGGTTGGGAGGAAGGAAGGAAGGAAGGTTGGGAGGAAGGAAGGAAGGAAGGAAGGAAGGAAGGAAGGCAGGCAGGCACGAAGGAAGAGCTTACTTGGCCTGACAGTTTGAGAGGCCCAGTTGATCACTGTGGGGAAAGAATAGTGCCATGGGCAGGAGGCAGCTGCTCACATTGTGTCCACAGCAAGGAATCAAAAAGAGATGAATGTTGGTACTCAGCTCACTTTCTCTCTTTGTTCAGTCTAGGACCTCAGCCCTTGGTACGGTACCTCCCACATGGCCTCCTTCTTCAGGTAAATATTTCTGTGAACACTCATGGACACAACTGATGGGTCTGCACGTGTGTCCAAGGCTAGTTGGGATGAGAGGGAAGGTTACCAATCTAAGTCCAATATTGGAGTCTGTTTTATTCCTTTTGGAAATGTGTCATGTTTTGAGTAGAGCTCTTTTGGGAAAATTGTTTTAGCATTCACAGACCTTCAAAGCCTAGGGTAAATCTGGAGATGGGTTTGTGAGTGAGGCTTGAGATTGAGGGTCCCCTCAGCAGCCCTTGCCTAGAGAAGAAATGCAGCATTCCATCTGAGCCAGACACTCAGAATGACACTTTGACTAGATCTAAGGTCCAGGGGGCAGTGGGGGCACCTCTGATTCTGGAGGGAGATTTCATCTGGCTCTAAATAAAGAACCACGTTCCTGAGATTTCAGGCCATTCTTTGTGACGCTCTGGACCAACTCAAGGAGATGGGGGCAAAACTGAGATTCTTGAATAGCAGTTCTTTGTATGGTTGGCAGGCTTTGTGCAAGCATATTTTGTTAAAAAGGGCAGTGCCTTAGAACTGGAATGTCATTTGTAGTTTAGAGTTCTAACATATGGACTGAAGGGGTCCCATGGGGCTGTGAGGTCTCAGCAAAGACACTAAGAGGTGAGATAAGCATGGTGTGCTACCTGTGTAGCAGACATATCAAAACAGCCATATCTTAGAACTATACCCCACATCGTGTGTGTGTGTGTGTGTGTGTGTGTGTGTGTGTGTGTGTGTTTGAACAAACAACAAATAACAACTCTACTAGGGGAAAAAACAAAGAAACTGCTACGTTTTGTGTATTTGCTGTACTAAAAATGAAGTGAATGAGGCCCAGATAAAAGGAAAAATATAAAGCTGGATGGTGGTGGTACATGCCCTTAATCCCAGCACTCGGGAGGCAGAAGCAGAACTCCGTGAGATCGAGGCCAGCCTAGGCTACAAAGTGAGTCAGCTGGGGCTACACAGAGAAACCCTGTCTTGAAAAACAAAACAAACAAACAATCAACAGGGACGGAAAAAAATATGGTGGCCATGGGACTGAAGACACAGTATGGGACTAGAGGCTTTTGAGGGAATAAATATTGGTACCACAGTTCCCGTTGCCCACATGGTGGGAGGCACTGTCCTAGGGCAGAGGAGGCTTCTTCTGCCATTGTCCTGAGCTGCTAGGTCAGAAAACTACATGTAAAAAGTAAACCTTAGGTGTTTTCTCCTTCCAAACATAAATGAATGACTTTGATAGAAAGGCAGAGTGTTTGGTGAGCTGGGAAGCAGGGAATGAGAGAGGGGGCGCCTTCTCTCCACTATCCTTTTGAAAGGTAAATTAATGTTTTAAATTAGGTTCCTATCTCAGTGTTTGAATCATAGCAGAAAGATTGGCTAGCCTCCCTTTCAAGACCAGAACTGGGAAGAGCTTTGAACTGGTACCTAATTGTAACTTCAGATCTGCTACATTTCTATCTACTTCTGGACCTAGGCTCGCTAAACTCAGGATTTGTTTCTTTAGGGAATTTGAGAAAAAGCTAAAAAACACTAAGGCTCATAATTTATTTTGGTTATAAGCTCTAAACTGGCATTGGATTCCAAGCTTCAGCTCGGAGCTCTTTTTTATCAGTGTTTGTACCCCGGAGACCTTGCAGCTGGCTGTCCGGGCGTCTGATGTGTGCGGACGCACATAGGAAGGTGGATGAAGGTCGAGAATGTGCCTGGGAACATGTGACCAGGCGGCCTGTTGGGATAGAGATGGCACAGTTAGGGTAACAGAGGAGAGTTGCTAGGATTCTTTGCAAAGGTGTAGCTGAAGCAAAGAGATGGTCAGGGATACAGGGAGCACTCACACTGGGACCAGTGCAGGGTCGGGTGGGGTGGTGGTGGCTGCTGCAGAGATCTGCGTGACTCAGGCTGCTGCCTTTGGTACAAAGATACAAATCATAGAGGGAGAGATGGGTAAAGGATGAATCTGTCTTCACTCTCCCCCTGTACTCCTGTCTCCAACCAGCACCTCCTTTGGCAAGACCTAGACAGAAGCCAGTGGCAAGAGAGCTGGCTCTGTTGCTTTCGGGAGCCAGCCTCCTGGATCACAGAGCAAGAGGAGGCTTGTGGCATGGAACAGCTCTCTCCGGCACAGTGTGTGGATAAGGGGCGGGCACACTCAGAATGGCAGGTGTCGACCTGGGCGCACTGGATTTAAGAAGTATTTCCTACATCCGTCTTTTTCCTCTGGAGCTCACTCCAGTCCTGAAGCGTGACAGCTGGATTAGGTAGAGGTTACCTGTGCTCTCAAGCTGCGTAATATTAGCTCGAATCCCCAGACTGCTGATATTACATGGGCCTTGGGCAAGTCACCAACCTCCAAAGTTCCAGCTTCTTCATCCGTGAGATGTAGGTGATGCCAAACTCTTTTCATGGCCGAGAATAAAAGACTGTCTTTCTCTGTACATCTGTGAGAGCATTTGTTCTCCCTGGTTTCAAGGTTATCTTACTTAAAAGGGTTCAATACATGCTATTTTTCATGTCTTTTACCTAAGATCAGTATGGAAGCTACCTTGCTTCCTGACTTAATTCTTCCTCTTCTAATTCCTCAGGGTCTTGCTCTCCAGGGGTTCTTTCCTTCTTGCAGTTTTCTTCTCCCGGATTATTTATTACAGAAGCACTCACACTCCTATCTATTCCTGGATTCCTTCCTATCTTTCTTTTTTAAAACATTTTTTGTTGATTTATTTAGTGTCTATGATGAGTACACTGTAGCTGTCTTCAGACACCAGAAGAGGGCATCAGATACCATTACAGATGGTTGTGAGCCACCATGTGGTTGCTGGGAATTGAACTCAGGACCTCTGGAAGAGCAGTCAGTGCTCCTAACCACTGAGCCATCTCTCCAGCCCCCTCCCTATCTTTCTATCCTCCCTTCCTTCTCCCTTCCCTCCCTCCTTTCTTCTCCCCCTCCCTTCTTCCCTCCCTTGCTTTCTTTCTTTTAAGACAGGGTCTTTCTATCGAGCTCTGGCTGGCTCAGAACTCAATATATAGCCCAAGGTGACATCTGACTTTGAATTCACAGAAATACCCCTGCCTCTGCCTCCTGGGCACTGAGATTAAATGCATGTGCCACTGCGCCCAGCTATAACTTTTGGCGAAGCTCACTCACGTGACATAATAAGATGATCTCCATCCACGTCTGTGTTCAGTCCTCACAAAATTTTTTCTGTGGTGAAAACCAGATCAACTTCTCTATTCTCAAAGGTCTCCCAGGCCACAGTGAGTCACATATCATGACGTACATTCCCATTGTGCTAGGGAGTGTTGCTGACTATAGATACTGGCCATTGCTATTCACCTTTATTCTCTATTGCTAAGCACCTTAATGGAGAGAACATAGCCTGATCATCCCTGTAGGTTCAAATTGGGCTTGAGTTGCATCTTTCACTAGAGAGACCTTTGCTGGGACTGTGGAGTGAGTGACACTGGTGAAGAGACCAGTACTTGCCCTTATCTCTTGTGTGTTTGTGTTCACACCAATGCGAGTGCAATTGCATCTGTGTCTTGGCTCTCTTTCTAGCCTCCAGCATTATGCTTTGTAGGCAATGAGAGATTCGATTTGGAATTCAAAGCTTGACCCGACTATACAATATTGAACTTGTTCACACTCAGATTTCCCTTCAGAGTAGGATTCTAACACCAGCCTTAAAGGACTATCAAGAAGATTGCATTCAAATGTGCACACCTACTTTTCCTTTCCCCGACTGCCTTCTTTCTGCCGTATATTTTTGTTGGTTTGTTTTATTACTAATGTCACAGATCTGCGGGCTGATTCGTAGTGACGACTTCTAGTTTTCTTCGAAAGAGGATCCAGGGTAAAGTAAGGGACTAATTCCCCTGGGATTTCCTTTTCTTGGTCTTTAAAAAGAAACACTCTTACCCATTCCTGAACTTTTACTTTGATCGTGGCTCGCAAATTATTACTGTCTTAAAGAGAAGAAAGTTTTGGTCCCTGGGGACTGGCTCTGGGTTGCTCAGCAGATTCTAGGACGTCCCAGACTTGCCCTTAAGGGAAGGGAAGTGACATCATCCTTGGTCCGGAATCTGCATGAGGGAAGAAGGCAGGAATGCTCGCTGTTTCTTGAGTGTCTGTTGGACTGGGACTCTGGCTTTGGATGAAGTACTTTTGTGGGCCTTTGAGCAGGTGTTTTGTGTCTCCGGACCAGTAGAAGGGGCCGGAGGAAGTCTCGGATCCACCCAGGCTTGTGAGCAGAGCTGTTGGCGACTGAGACACCGGCATTTTGAGGATCATTCGGCTCCATTAGTTACAGTTCTGGGTATGAAATGTCCCTGGGTTTTTGGCACCATCCTCCTTACAGTCACAGCTTGCAGGAGATAGCCATGTACTCCAGAAAGGCGAAGTGTTTGCTGACACATGGGCCTACACACGGGCCTACACACGTGCACGAGGCCCAGTGTTTACCACCACTGACAGACTGTATTTAGAAGCAACAGTGGAAGTGAAAAGAACCTCCCCAGAGCCACAGAAGCTGGATTCTTCAGATGGCAGATGAAGGGGGGGCAAGACCTTCATGCCAGGAGAGTGGATTCCAAGGCCTGTGTGACTTCCCTCCAGCAGATCTTAATCCCAGTCTAATCGCAAAACTGTGGTAGGCAACTGATGAAAGAAGAATAAATAAATAAGTAAATAAAAACAAAATGATGATGATGATGATAAAAAAAATACAAGCAAAATTGAATTTTATATGTGCTTTAGTTAGCAATATTGCAAGAATACTGGTCCAATAATTGTAAATATTTTGTTTGTTGGTTTGAGACAGAGGCTCATGTAGCCCAGGCTGGCCTTGAGCTCAATATATCACCACTTTGGCTCCTGATCTTCCGCCTCTACCTCCCAAATCCTTGTATTACAGGTCTTCACCATCATGCCCAGCTTCAGCTGTGACAAATGTGGCCTCTTAGTGTGATATGTTAATACTACTACTACTACTACTACTACTACTACTACTACTACTACTAATAATAATAATAATAATAATAATGTGACGTGCGCATGGCACACACAAGAGAACTGTGCAATCCCCTCTGTGGCTTTTCCATAAATCGGAGACTGTTCTAAAATCAGATTATCTATAAAATGGTTGCCATGAGCTCAAGTCAGCCCCTCAAAAAGAAAAAAACAGAGACCCACTGGCTTGCAAATACTCTTAAGGTCACCGATTCTAGTGAATTCTGATATTTATATCTTTAAACAAAATACTGTTGAAATATTAACCGGAAGACCAATCACGATAAGTAAGTATAGACTCTCTCTGGCTGATGAGAGGCGGTGCTCGTGGGTCCTCCCTGTCACATCTCCTCCTCCAGCTCCTGTCTGCCTCCAGGCTCCTCTGAGTAATTCCTGTTCCCAGAAGGCATCATCTTATTCCTCCAACCATCATGGCATCTCAGTATGGCCCGGAGTATCTCTGGAAGTGAGTATCTCCTTTCCTAAAGACAGCTTTTGATGTTTTTAATGAATTCTGACAACTGCCACGATTTTAACATCCTCTCTTCATAGCACTGGATCCACTCTGCTTACAGTGCTTATTTAATAGCCAGGAGTCCATACAGTTGTTTTTATGGTGATGCTTTCGTTTTTTTCTTCTGCCCTATCTCCACTCCTCACTTCCGGTTGCTGTAATAAAGAACTTCCTCCTTTCTTTCCCAGGCTGCTCAGCGCTACTGAAAGTTGCCTTAGGAGCATGGAGATTAGGATTTCATAGAATTTCACTAAAAGTGTGTGTGAGTGTGTGTGCGTGTGTGTGTGTGTGTGTGTGTGTACTCACGTGTGTAATTCTTCTCTCAAATAATACATCCTGACCACAGTTTCCCTTGACCCCATTTCTCTCAGTCCCCCTGACATTTCCCCTATCCACCAGGTCTCTTCCTCCTCCATTTCCCATCAAAAAAGAGCAGGCTTTCTAGTGATGCTAACTGAACCCAGCATAGCAAGATACAATAATTCTAGGCACAATCCTTCGTATTGATGCTAGACAAGGCCACCCAGTAGGAGAAAGGAGGTACCAAGAGCAGGCCAAAGGGTTAGAAATAGCCCTTTCTCTCTCTCTCTCTCTCTCTCTCTCTCTCTCTCTCTCTCTCTCTCTCTCTCTCTCAGGAGTCCCACAAAAACACCAATTGAAAGATGTGATTTCCAACCTTAACTTGGCCTTTCTTGTTGGATATCAAACCTCATCTATCTATCTATCTATCTATCTATCTATCTATCTATCTATCTATCTCTTTAGAGACAGAGTTTCACTATGTATCCTGACTGGCTTGGAACTCATAGAGATCCACAAGCCTCTGCTTCCCAAGTGTAGAGATTAAAGGCGTGTGCCACGGTGCCCTGGTTTGTGTGTTTTTAACAGTGATGAGGTCAAATGCCCTTTATTCAGGTTGGAGGTACAGTTCAGCAGTAGAGTACTTCCCTAGCATGGGGAAAGCCTAGGGTTCAGGCACATGTACCCCTGGAAATAAAACACCCTACAGCAGTAACAACAGCATCCTCTCAAATACACCCTTTCCCTCTCCCCTCCAACTCGCAGTCCCCCTGCTTGTAGGAATTTATCTCAGGTGAGAATTCTTCAGCAGTGTTTAGAAAATAAAACTGAGGTTCTGCAGGTAGAAATGGTGACTCAGTCCTGGAATTCTGGCTGAGATAGGAGGATTGCCTTAGACAAGTTTGAAGGCAGCTTGGGCTGTTCCAGGTTAGCATGAGCTAACTCAAAAGAGGCTAGAGTGTGGAAATGAGGAGGCCTCTGTTGTCCTGGCATCACACCCGAGAGCTTACCCACAGCTCTCTTCTCTGTCCTCAATGGGAGTGTTTGAAGTCGTATGCTCTCTAGCTTTCTCAGACCTGCTTTGATCTGTTGTCAGTCACGTATCCAACTTTCTCCCTGAAATGACTTTTTTTTTCATTACTTAAGTAATGAAAAACTTAATTTCAAACTTAAATTTCAAACAAAAGGGATAAAAAGTGTCATCCTAGTGACTGTACAAAACCCAGAACACAGCCATGAAAGAATAGAGTTGACTTCTGTTGTTTCACCTAAACCCCGTGATTCCAAAGCTCCATGGACGATACTGCCCAGTCCAGCAATTTCCCAAAACTCACAGGCATGGCCCTGCTCTATGAGGAGGCATTCTGAGAACCTGGGCTTACATCAAAGAAGATGAAAGTTACAAAAAGACTTCTGCAACCGATGCACAGGATGCAAGCCACAGAAAGCACGGAATTGCTCTCACCATTACCAAGTCCTTTTAATTATCTCACTCATCCAATTCTTCCATCAAATGTTTTTATTCAAGTTTTTACTCAGCTAAACATTTAACGTATACCACTATACCACATGGTGTAGTGTGGACATACCAATAAAGCAGGAGGAGTCACTGCTGTGTGTGTGTGTGTGTGTGTGTGTGTGTGTGTGTGTGTGTGTGTGTGTCAGGGTACACAGATTGTCCTGGGGTCGGTGATAGATGCTGAGAAAGGAAGTTGACCAGGACAGATTGGAGCTTCTTGGGGAGGAAGCATCGAAGTTGAGAGCTGAACAAAGTGTATGGCTGAACTGCTCATGCATCCCTGGGAAGGGCCTGTCACCTCGTGGGAGCAATGTAGACAATGACCCAGAGTGGGGACGGATGGTGTGAAGTATATTTGAAAAACACTCAGAAGACCTCTTTATGCTGGGCATGGTGGCACTTGTATGCAATCCCAGCATCTGGGAGGTAGCGGCTGAAGAATTCATTTAAGGTCACCACCCTCAGTCAAAAAGGGACTTTGAGGAAAGCCTGGGCTACCAGAAGTTAGAAAAGGCAGTGGTGGAGACTGGGAGAGCTCATTCTCCAGGTGACGTATCTTTGACAGTGCTTTCTGGGCTTAACGTCTGGGTTTGCTCCTCTTTCCCTGCCCCTCCTGACACCCATTTTTGCACATTCTTGTCTACTTGTCCTTGGTACATTGGTGTTTGGTGAGATTCCAGCCTAAGCCACCCTCTCTTCCCTCTGAGCATCTTCTCCCTGGCAGGGTACAGAGAAGCCACTCAATAAAGGTTAACTGATTCTATTTTCAGTTCTGTAGCAACTGTGTCAACTCCCCTCAAACCCAAGCTGTGGCCACACATTTATCTATGATCTGACCAAGCAAAGGTGGTGTGGCGTTCTGTGCTCTCTAAGGTAGGCTCTATTGTTCTGTAACTGTAGCCTGAGTCTGTGTGTGTGTGTGTGTGTGTGTGTGTGTGTGTGGTCACCGGGATCATCCTCAGGCTTGAGGATATGGGTGGTTATGTAGCGAATTTACAAATTCAGTTAAGGAAGGCAACTGTTGACCAAGAGTCAATATCCCTCCTGTTCTTATGGATTCCTAAGTACAGTTGTAGAGCTCTGCAAGCTGTCAAGCAGTCCTCTGCTACCCTTCGCCTTGATTAATTGCTCATCGCCCGATGGTTTCAAGGTTTGTAGGCGTCCTCATCAGCCACCGTAGTGGTTTTCCTTCAGGGCTTCTTGCTGTCATGGATTTTTTTTGACAAGAAAGCCCTTTGTAGCTGAGGAAATTGCTGAAGAGAATGAGGCCAGAGACATGCACAGCCCTCCAGATAATTTGATAATTTCTCAACCCTGCTCCGTGACTAATAAGTACACTCTTAGTGTAATGGAATCATTTACTCTGGATGCTAGAAGGACGTGGAAGATCTTAGGCAGGAGGGGATTACAGATAAAAAGACACAGGTATAGTAGGTCATTTCTCCATAGCAGTTAGGGGAGGAGCTGCAAAGATAACTAATCTGTCAGTTATCTAGGCTGACTATGGAATGTATCCCTGTCCTCTTCTTTTCATTTTTATGATTTATTATTTGTTGACATTTTAAAAAAATACCCGCCTCAAATCGTAGAACTCTAAAACATATGTAAACAGAGGACTGGGAGGGGCATGGCTTGGTGATTAAAGTACTTGGGTAAGCACAGGACCTGAGTTTGCATCCCCAAACACACATGTAAAAGCTGGATGTAGTGATATGTACCTATGACACCAGTGCTGTGAGGTAGATTCAAGCGCATGTGGGAGCTCTCTGGATAGCCGGTCTCACTGAAATAGAAAATGCCTGGGTCAGAGAGAAACCTTGTCCCAAAAAATACTGCATAGATCAATAGAGGGGGCCATAAACCAACACCAAACTCTGGCCTTTACATGTGCCTGCAGGTCCCACAGAAATTCAGGAGAGAGGTGGGCAGAAGTTCTAAGTCTTTCATGGGACTATGCTTCAGTGTCATCTAAGGCACTGACCGGGGCTAGAGTTGCAAGCTCACATGGCTGACCCGTAGGACTGGCCCTGACAAGTCACATTCTGCACCAAATGTACCTTTCCATAAGGCTGTCTGAGGCCCTAATAAGGTGTCAGCTGTCTTATTCAGAAGTAAGTGTGTGTGTGTGTGTGTGTGTGTGTGTGTGTGTGTGTGTGTGTGTGTGTGTTGGGGGATTGTTAGAACCTTATCTTAGAGGTCACATTGTCTTATTTCCATTGCATCTTGTGGTTACAGAGGTCAACTCCATTTGTTGTGGGGAAGAAATGAATATCAGGAGGATGGGGACTCTGGGAGTTTCTCTAGTGGTCTAACATATTTGGAAAGCATCACACCCAAGACTCCTTCTTTTTCTATCTTTTGGTGTTTTAAATGCTGACAAGCATTTTCTCTTTTAGAATATTTTGTTTTACTAGCAGGTTTGATAATCCTTCTGTTTAATACAATGTCACTATGTTGTGTTTCCTAAACATGACCAAACTTTTGTCTGTTCTTGGCATTGCATAGTCTGTTTTTTTTTTCTTCAGATATACTAACTTCTCCACTCCATAGCTTGTGTTCTTCAGAACTGCATCACCAAAAATCCCTTCTCAGCATAAGTGGCAACTCACAAAAGCTCCCCAACTTACAGATAGATCTATCAAAAAACTCTCCTCTCTTCCAGTATTGTTTACTGCTTATACAACCCAGTGGAGGAGCCTTGTATATTTCTGAGCTTCCTGAGTCCTGTAGGTTTCATGAGCTTTCTAATCCTCATGAGTTTCCTTAGTTTATCTAGTCTCATGAGTCTTTTTGATCTTCCAAGGAGTAATTCAATTCAGTGGGAATAATTACACACAACAGAAACGTATTTCTTTATGGTTATGGAGGCTAAGGAAATCAAGATCAAGGTGCCCATAGGTTTTATGCCCAGCAGGTCCCTGTTTTGGTGTGTGTGTGTGTGTGTGTGTGTGTGTGTGTGTGTGTGTGTGTACACATGAACACATGTATGCTTGTGCTTATTTTGTTTTTTAATTAATTGATTATTTTATTGATTTACATTTCAAATGTTGTCCCCCTTCCCCGCAATGTTTAGTTTTTAAGATGGCATCCTGGCTGTGTTGGTTTTCAGTAAAAGTTTATAATTGGTAATTATGGCATCTAGGCTGAGATGAACCATGATCCATGGTGAGACAGATGCCTAATCAGAGCCATAGCCATAATAAGGTTTTATAGCCATAAAGTATGTGAAGCCTCAAACAAAGGAATTCAAAGTTTGCCAAAGTCTACCTCCAACAGTGGCTGTTATAGGGTTGCTGAGGACCAGGCTGTTTGAATCTGTGGCAACACAGTGGGTAGTGTTGATGTTAGACGTAAGCCCTTTTGCCATAAAGAAAAAAATACAATAAGAGATGCCCATCAGGGAACTGTGCTCCTAAATCATTCTGATGAAACAGAGTTTCCTTATATGGCAGCCAAAACCGAGGATACTGAAGATTTCCCGGAAGGTCCAGCTGGAAAACAAAGAAAATGCATGATGGTCTTTGTGTTCATGGTAGTTTATATAGCTGCATATCAGTGATTTATAATAAAACACCCCAGAGCTGCAATTTTATATAAAAAATGATTCAGCACAGGCCAAATCAGGACCTTGGCACATTTTCTCATTTAAATTTGAGGACTTTAAAACTAGATTGTAGCCCTTGGAGATTTATATTAGGTCATGACAGGTAAATGTACCCATTTAAATGTCATCCTGGTCCACTCTCCACTTAGCAAAGGACTCGACTTGCTGAGGACCAAACCCAGACCCTCACATATACCTGGCAAGTGTGTAACCACTGAGCCACATCACCATAGCAAAGAAATGGTGTTTGTGTGTGGTCTTTGTGGTAACCAAGAGCCCTGTTAGTATATGGATTGTGGGTTGCAACCCCTTTGGGACCTGAATGACCCTTTCGCAGGGATAGCAAATCAGATATCCTGCACTTCAGATATTTATTTACATTAAGATTCATAACAGTAGCTAATTACAATAAATAACAAGAATAATTGTGTGGTTGGAGCTCACCACCACAGGAGGAGCTGTATAAAAGGGTCTCAGCACTGGGAAGGTTGAGAACCACTGGTCTAATGGAAAAACAGCTAGATTGGAAACTAAACACGTGCTGAGTGTATGATAGAGTGAGCACACATCGCTAAGCGTGGATTTTCCCCAAGAACAACCTTGCTGGCTGCTTAGAACATTGTAATTGAAAGCAAGATGCCGAGATGGCTCATTGTAAAGGCGCTTGCCACCAAACCTGATGATCCCAGTTTGATTCTTGGGACCCACACAGCAGGAGGAGACGATCAACTCCCACAGGCTTTTCTATGACTTCTACACCTATGCTGTGGTATACATACCATGCATGTACACATCTATGCACTCATGTGTGCACACACTCTCACACACATACACGTAAGTGAATAAGTGTAAAAACCATTAAGTGAATTTAGGTGCAACTTTGACCTAAGAAATTATATATATAAAATTGTATTTACCAGAGAAGAAAAGCTCTGCTGTCAAATGGCAAATGGGTAGACGAAGCAGACAGGAAGGTCGAGAAATTTCTGCAGTTTCTTTTTTATACCTGTGTGAATGCCACACGTGGGTGGAGCCTTTGTGTCTCATCCATTCCTAAAGTATCCACCTTACTATTAATGTGACCATTAAGTTTCAACATGAATTTTAGAGGGAAAAACATTCAGACCATACAACCCTCTCTAGAAGTTTATAATCTTTTGAAAATATCGTACCCACTTAGTGAGAATCTTGGTGAAAGTTCTATGTAGCACCAAACAGTGTAAGTCCTTAGTAAAGTTTAGCTTAGTGAAATTAAGTGGAATCTGGGAGATTTTCTGTAAAGATCATATTGATTTCCATATAAGGAAAGGCTCCTCTTGGCTAAAACACAAAATTAAATAATAAAATTTTAGAAATGCATAGAGGAAAATAATGGTGATCAGTAAATAATAGTAACAAGTATTCCCAGAATAATCATTATAACCAGCTTGTAGGAAGCCAGCCTGCTCTGAGGCCAGAGTAGCATGTGTCTCAATTAACTGTCACCACAACACAGGAGCCGTGATCAGCTCCTCTTAGTAAATGAGAAAAGTGGTATTGGAAGAACTGGTTTTCCCATTGTCACAGCAAGAAGGTAGCAGAGTAGGGACTCACAGCCCTACATAGCCTGGCTCTGCCCTCCAGAACAATCCTAGCCTTTCTGCTCCCTGCTTCATCTCACCCATTATCTGTCTTTCCACTAGTCCTACGGTTACAACGGCTGGAATTTTCCAAATTTAGAATTTCAGAATGCTGATATCCAGCTTTGAAGAAGAAAGGTACCTTTTCTACTCTAGCTCTTTTATTGAATGTATTTAAGGCATACAACCTGGGGAGAGGGGACAGGAAGGGGAGGGGAAGGAGGAGGAGGAGGGGAAGGGAGGGAGAGGGGAAGAGAGAGAGAGAGGGAGAGTTCAAGGAGCCAGTCCTATAGTATCACTCCTGCTAAACACTATGTTACTCCTCACACAGTTTTTAAAGCCTTCCTATTGTTAAGGAAGGGTAGAGACAGGAAATGTCACAGAAGAAACAAAGTTGCCAGCCCTGTCTGCCCTGAACCTGCTCTAGTCACAGTGTCCATACTCCACAAAAGGCATGGTTCTCTTTACCAAGTAATGATTTCCTTACTTTTCTTTATCATCCACTTTGACTGTCAGCATTCTTGTGTAGTCTTCCCCTTTAAATAGGAAATTGACACATCTCACCACCCCCTTGTATGTACTCTGGCTTATCTTGTAGCCTTCTCTTTAGGTTACACAAACCTAGGAGCACATTCTGTGCAGTGTCTCACTGTGGACTCTGCAAGTCACGTTCTCGTATCCTCGGTCCTGTTTGTCTCCTGCAAATTGATTGCTGGGAGCAGAAGGTGGATCTTTTCAGCAGGCCTGTGGAGAGTGCTGTGTTCTCACCAGGATGCACACCCTGTCTGCTTTTCTCTGTTTTGTGATGTGAGCGGTCTTTGGAAGTCAATGTCTTGATCGTTAGCTTACTCAATGCTCCAAAGCTGTGATGGCCCACAGTTACTTTGTTAGACTACCTTTCAAAGGAGATGCTTTTTCTCAACTACTATGTAGTCAGTACAAGAAAGCAACCATTTTTTTTCAATTAGTTGATTAAAAAACAAAACAAAACAGAACTGTTTCATTTTTGATAGTTTTGCTCTGGAGCCCAGGCTGGTCTCAAACTCTCAGTATGCCTTGTCAGCTTCTTGAGCGCGGAAAAATCTAGTCTTAGATCTTCTCCCGAAGTTCAGTAACTTAGAGCCAAAGACATCAAGTAACAGACCCCAAACCACACAACGCTGAGAGTCGGAGGTTCATTCACTAAGCCATGACCACGGGGTATGCTGGCAGCAGGAACAGAGTTAGTTGGGTGCTCTCCTGTCTGTGGCCTGCACTTGAATCTTTCAGGAACAGAACCCGAGGTTTGGAACCAAAAACTGTTCATGAGAAAAAGGGCAGCAAATCCCCAAAGCACTGTTCATCCTCCCCAGTCCCAGATCTTTGTCTTCACCGCTCTGCCTTGCAGCCTGGCTGGACTCAGTGGTAAGGGATGGAGAGTCTGTATTGTCAACACTGCTCCAACGTGGAGCTGCCAGTGTGGATGTTTTGCTTGGTGTCGGGGAGGAAGGGGGATGTACCTTGTTTGCTGTGCTGTTAGATCCCGGCTACCGCGATGCACCCTCCTGCCAAGTTCTGCCCTGTTCTCAGCAGGACAGTAGGGACTCAACTCAGAGTTGAAAGCTCCAACCGCTCATCTGGATGAGCCCTAGCCAAGAAACTCCTCTCCACTGCATAAATGTGGGAGAGACAGAGTTCAACAGAAGTCAGGGTAAGCCATAACAGTGAAAATGGCAATATGGTGAGAAAAGAGGAAAGTGTATAGTCTTCTAACCTTCTAAATGCTCTCTCTCTCTCTCTCTCTCTCTCTGTCTCTCTCTCTCTCTCTCTCTGTGTGTGTGTGTGTGTGTGAGAGAGAGAGAGAGACTGCCACCTTTACACCCTCCGTCTGTTTGTACCCCTTCACTCTCATGGCAGATGGTGTCGGACCCACCTCCTTCTCTTCCCATTCCTTCTCTGCTCTTCTTGCAGCTGTCCCTGCTCTCCTCCACACAAAAGTTTTTCATCCAAGGGAGAAAGGCCAGTGGGAGATAAGAACATGCTATTTTGCACAGGAATGCAAAGCCCAACCAACTTGATCAGAGCCTCAAGGACAGGGACGGACTCTGGTCTGTGTTTGAAGCACGTGGTTGTGGTTACCCTGGAGGGGTAAGGATGGTTGTATGGATAGGACTTTTAGGAGTGAAATGAAACTTGATAGCAGTGGCTATGGCTCACACCAGTATCTTTGTGCTAAGAGTTCTCAAGAGGCCGATCATCCAAGTCCTTCCTTATTGCCAGAAGAATCTAGGAGACTCTTTCGTTCAGGGATAGATTGTATTATATGTAAGAAACTATAAAGTGTTTTTTTTTTAAATTCATGATTGCAAAATCGATTTACCACATTGTAACCAGAATATCATAGAAACAAAATAAGAGAGTGCACAACAGGCCAGGATGGATTGCATGGGAAAGTGAGTGTCTCACTAGATTCTTTGGACATTGTGTGTGTGTGTGTGTGTGTGTGTGTGTGTGTGTGTGTGTGTGTGTTAGTGTGTATAAAATTTTTTTTTTTTTTATTGTATGTACACATTGCCTTCAGATCAGGATGTATACTGGTTGTGAGCCACCATGTGGTTGTGGGATTTTCAGATGGAGAGCAGTCAGTGCTCAGTTGAAATCTGAACAATGTTGCAATGTTGCTCTGTAGAAAGTCTAGGGGAACAGATGATGAGGCGGTCCAGCAGGCAAAGGCCTGCCATCAAGTCTGAGCACGTGAGTTCAGTCTGACCCACACACAAACACACAAACACATACACATGCAGAAATAAATGTAATTAAAACGCAGTTGTAGCAATAAAGATTTGGACTTCCTGGGTCTGTCTGTGCTGTTGTGTAACTGTGGGCTTAGTCTCTCTGACTGCGCCTTACTTTCTTCTCTGTGGAGTGAATGAAGAGAATCAATTGAGACCAGAATGATGACTTAATAAGCTCCTACTAGGCCCTCGGTTCCATAACGTTTACGGCAAAGTAAGAACTCGACATCCCTCAGGGGGTTGTCAATGGAAGAGCTATCTCTCTCCAAAGTAAAGACCATATATCATCATGCCTGTAGAAACACACTAATATTTCCCATAAAACTATGTTTTCTTTAGGCCTCAACTCATACATTCATTAAATAGATACTGATATGGCAGGCACTGGTCCTGGTGCTAGGGATATCACTTGTAATGTCTCTACCTTGACGCTTCCTGTTGTAATGCCCCTCCTTCTCCCAACATATCAAGAGACACCCTACACACACAAGAGGAGAGTTACAGTTTTGTTAAATCGCTGGTTTGTATCCTGATCTCTTCAACTCCATGCAGTGGAGACATATCCATAGAACGCCAACAGTGTGACGCTTGAGGGAGTCTTTTGGGCTTAGAAAGTGACCTGACCTGAAAATCTCACGCCATTGGGCGTATAAGCATTCCAGACTACGAATTATTATTTTCTCCAAACAGTCTCTCCCTCCATCTCCTAGAGCAATTGAAAACACCGCTCTGTCACTGGAAAGATCTCCACATTCATTTTAAAAGTGTCTTTTTTAGCTTCTTGACAGAATAAGTCTGACAGAAAAGTCTGGGGACTTTAGAAATAGGGTGACATTCTCCTGGCCTGAAGACCCAGGAGTGTTGTCTGGAAAGGGGTATGGCCTATGAAATCTGCGTTTGGCTCTGAGGTACTCAAACTGAACTCAGGAGAAATCATGGGTGCAGAGACATCTGGAGTCATCCTGGCCAGCAGAGGGCAGTAAGAACCCGTTTTCTACACCACCAGGTATCAGGACCTTTCTGTCACAGCCAGGGAGTTGTGATGTGACTACTAGACTTACAATCTTTTGCACACATGTTTGGATAGACCAGAGCCCCCCAGAATGACAGGCAAATAACTCCTCCTTCTCAGCTTTTGGAATTAGACATGCAGGTGTTTTGTGGTATTTAGTGTGTATTGAAGGGACACTGGTATATCAAGGTTTGGTCTGGCCTTTGGAAAAAGCCTTCCAGGAGGTAGAACCTTTGCCTTCTGGAGATTCCGAGTCTGGACCTTCCACAGGCAACAGACAAATGGTTTGTTGTCCCCTAAGGTGACTTCACATGGTTCTGAACCATGAGGGCGTTTCATGAGGTGCAAACTCTAGGAATTAGGGTTGTTATCTTGGCCAGTTCAGGTGAGGCACTGTAGAGCTATGTGGATGGTGCTCGAGGAGGTGGCTTTTGGTGTCAAGGCTGTAAGAAATATCAAGCATGAGTCTTTCCTATCAAATATTTTTAAAACTTGTGTTGAGGACAAAGAATTAAAACCTTTTTGCTTCCTCCATCTTGTAAGACTTAAAAATGTTTTAATCCGTTCCACCCAGTGAAAGGTTTGTTTACTCAAAAGCCCACTGCGCTGTTCTAGGAATTTGACGGCTGGAAGCTTTTTCTCCTTGGAGCAGTGAGTCATTTTCCCTTTCCCCCATTTCCAAGTCTTCTCATATGAGCCAATCTAATGAGATTGTAAATTCACGCTCCAGCCAATGGGAAAAAGACACTCCTCAACTTCCTTAGAAAAACCAAGTGGATGTCCTGCCTTAGGGGGTTTGTGTTAGCAACCAGGCAACTACAGTGAGGGCCAAGGGGCCTGGCGATACTGGGACACGTCATCAGTAGCTGTAGAGGTGACACATTTCCGAGGTTGTCTCATGTCACAGGTCCTCCCTCTGTGCGTGGGCTACATCCCCGGATAAAAGCCCCCCACCCTGCTCCTCCTCCTTTCCTCCCCTTTTCCTCCACCCTTGTTCCCTTGCCTCTTCCCCTTCCCCCAGTAAACCTCTCACGTGAGACCTGTCACGTGGTATGACTTCATGGATTCCACCGCATAGTTCCAACAGTTTGTGCTTGCTCTTCTGGGGCACCCCCTCTTGATGAGGAGTAAAAAAAATGCCTTGTTAAGACTCTTCACGTGGAATGGTGGTCTCTTTGTAACCCTAAAACCTTTGTAGTCGGACTTTAGATAAGCTTTGAGAAAGTGGCAGGGACTGAACCTGTAGCCTCCTGTGGAATCCCGAGCCAGGAGTCTCTGCGCTATTAGATCAGCTAAGAGGAATGGGTCCGCCATTATAAACTCAAGTTTTCCCAGTGTTTCTTTGACATTAAGACAGCGCCCCCCAGAACACCAGGAATAATTACAACGTGAGGCATTAAAACAGTGCAGAAAACAATTGGGACTTTGCTGGCACTGTGTGTGTGGTATCTTTGCAGGTAGTTGTTTGTTCCTATGGACCAGCTATCACCATTTGTGTAGACTGAGGTGCTATGCTAAAATCAGTATTGCAGTATTGTACTTTTCAACAAGATGGCGCCTAAAGTGAACAGAGACCCTCCTGCCCCTCCAAAGTCAGGGCCAAGGTTTTGGTAGCTAAGAAAGCTGTGCTGAAAGACAGCTATATACATAACTAAAAAAATCTTCCCTATGATACTACCCTCTGCAACCTAGAGAGACAGTGGGGCTCTGGGACAAGCCCAAGCAGCCTCGAAAGAGTATAGAAGGAGAAACAAACTTGGCCACCCTGCTGACCTTGAGTCCCCTGGCCACTACATGTGCCATGTAGGAGATGAAAGACAGCAGCATCCTGTGCTTATTCCGAAGGTCAGGGCCAATAAGCAAGACTCTGAAGAGGTTCTAAGGCTCTGTAGTGTCTGAAGTCAATGATCCAGTCAAGCCCAAAGGGGAGAAGAAGCTGCATGTTCCACAGGCTCCTGACCATAATGCTGCAGATCTGATAATAAAATTAGGAGCTTCTGAAATGAACCCGCAGTGTAGTTGAGTGTGTGAAAGAATGTCTTGTATCTCGCTGCTTTCTAAGGAAAGAGCAGCCCGTGGAAACCCTCTTCTTTGCCCTCCCAGAACCCAGAGGGGTGTCATTTAATACAGATTGTGTTTGGTGAGACCGCCCATGAGCTCCAACAATGGAAGCTGTGAGCAACCGGGAGTGACTGAAGTCCTGCAGGACACAAAGGACTCTGGGACAATGACGCCAGTGATCTTTGCACTGTATCGATCTTTCCCTCCGGACACTCTTGTGGACCCTTTAGGTTTTTGTGATTTCCCTAGTCAGACCTCTGAGACTGAAGCCCTCTAGCAACTGGCTGTAGAAACGTCGTCTGCCCTCCAGACAAAGTTCAATATTCATCGTCTCAGAAAACAGATGGAACGTGGCAAGGACTGCACAGGTCTGGGTGGTTTTGATTTTGTGGGTGTTTGGCCATAGGCTGTGTGGATTGGTGTTATCACTACCAAGAAGCAGAAAAAAAAAATGAAATGTGATTACCCAGTGTGGTGCTTCGGCACTTTTAAGACAATACACTCCTTGGAACTGGTCTTGAGGACTGCATTCCCAGCACATGATTATTTTGCCTCATAACTGCTGGTCAAGTGCCTTGGGTAATTGTGGTGATTCCAGAAGGGCACACCAGCCTCGGAATCCTGCCTTTCCATTAACTATGGGACCGATACAAGGTACACGATTTCTCTGATGTGTTTTCATGGCTATAATCTAACATCACAAGTCTCCTACTTAACTGAAAAATGATCTAAAAATCAAAATAGTAACGTCTCTATTATTATTTTAATTCCAAAGGGATGGGGAGGTGGGGATGGATAGATATTATGAACAGATAAACAGATACATACATACATGTATGCATACATACATAGATATAGATATTTGCATAGATAGATACATAGGTAGCCATAGAGATTTATCCTTAGATAGCAGATGTGTGTTTTTATTTCAGCAGCTGTCTCGCTGGGCTCATCTGACCCTGAAGTATCTGATACTTACTCCCTAAGTACTTGCATTTCTCGGCAAATGCTCTTCTGAATTTATTTATATGTCCTGACATATCTCACCCTCACACCCAGACAAGGGTTTCTAAGAATGAGGTCACGATCATCACTTGTTTATTGGTCTTTGATTTTTTTCAAAAGAAGCTCATTGTCTGGGCCCCTGGAAGTCCAGCTACTAAAATACAGAGTTATTCTCTGCTGGTAAGATCACAAGGCACACCTGCTTGGGTCTCTGTGACCTTTGCCTGTACTAAACATTGTGTCCCCAAGACTCTGAGCCCATAACTGTGAGAAGTAGGAAAAAGCATTCCCAGACATCATTCAACAAAGCAAACCAGACAGGGCCATGGTTCACCTGACACAGTACTTGGCTCTTTTAGCACATGAAAGGCTTTATTCAAATCACAGCACCATAAAAATGAACAGACAGACACAGCAAACACACCCCATGCAAGAGTCTTTAAAGAGTTTCTGCTGTTCTCCCCAAAAGGTTTTGAATGGTTTACATACATTTTAGTAGCTAAGAATTACTGTAGAAAGACATAGTTCAGAAAGAGTTTACCTTTGCCACCCACAGTCTTCTCTCTAGACTTTGCCAAACTTGTCTGATCTGAAGCAGCTCTGAGAGATAATAGCTGGGAAGATCACAGAGTCAGAGACCAGACCCTGGAGATTCAGAAGATGGAAGGTTTGGGGATAAGGAAAAAGGAACTCACAGAAGCAGAAGGTTGTGTGTGGGATGGGAAATCTTTCTGAGCAGAAGTGGGGAGAAAGAAATGAAGGTGATATTGATGAGTGACCATGTTAGGAAGGAAAGAAGTGGAGGAGGAGGAGGAAGGAGGAGGAGGAGGAAGAGGAGAAGGAGAAAGAGCAAGAGGAGGAGGAGGAAGAGGAAGAGTGGGGAGGAGGAGTGGGGGGAGGAATGGGAAGGCAGAGGAGGAAGAAGAGGAGGCGGAGGAAGAAGAAGAAGAAGAAGAAGAAGAAGAAGAAGAAGAAGAAGAAGAAGAAGAAATAGTAGTAGTAGTAGTAGTAGTAGTAGTAGTAGTAGTAGTAGTAGTAGTAGTAGTCCAGCCACCTGGAGGGACACTGCAGAATCAAATCATTCACCACAAAATTAGCTGTGCCCAGATTTCCCACCAGCGCTCCACCTGGGAATGATGGCAAGAGAGTCCCAGTACCAGGTGAGCACCAGGCCCAAGGCCAGCCTGCTGTTCTTGCCTGTGCCACTGAATCACGGCCGCTGTGGCCTACGTCAGAATAGCCACCACCCCTCTTCTTCAAAGCCAGAACAGCTCACGCTTACCTGGAATTGAGGAAGGGCAAAGAAGATCCAGGAGAGGATGCTGGCAAAGACAACCACAGTGCATACTCTGTGTGGAAGGGGGCTGTGGTGCCAGAACAAGAATGGAGAACGAGTCCTCAGACATCATAAGCGAGGTCCCTGTTCTGCTCCTTAGATACTGAGTGGCTTCCAGGCCAGGCTTAACTTTTCTGCTCATGAGATTCTACCCTGGGCTGGAGAGATGGCTCAGTGGTTAAGAGCACTGACTGCTCTTCCAGAGGTCCTGAGTTCAATTCCCAGCAACCACATGGTGGCTCACAACCGTCTGTAATGGGATCCGATACCTTCTTCTGACATGCAGATATATATGTGTAACAATGTGTGTATAATAAATAAATAGATCTTTCAAAAAAAAAGAGAATTACCCCATCCATCCCAGTCTTTATGTCTGCCTTGCAGTTTATTGGGAAAGCGAATGGAAGCACTGTAATTCCTATTGAACCTGTGCTGGGTATCCCACTGCCTGGGATTGAACCTATGCTGGGTATCCCACTGCCGGGGATCTAAATAAACGTGAATATTTGTCTCTTTCGTGTGCTCACTGGAGACCCAGCACCTGCCACGGTATATGGCATGTAGCAGGTATAACGACCATCTATAGCCATCATATAATAGTTAAACCCTGGGGAAGAAGATGGCTTTCAGGCTCTGGATCTGCCGTCTAGGTTTGTGGTGGCAGGTGTAAGTTTGTTGTTGCTGACTTAACCTGCGTTCCTCCAGGGACTCAGACGTACTCAGGACCATGTGCATGCACATCCTTGATTTATCATTTTCAGGTAAGAAATGAGTTTGATTTTGATATTTTTAGGGTAAGTATTCTATTAAGAACAATTATTATAAACAAATGAAGCTAAGAATACTAAATACAAGAGAGAAAAATCATTTTTGAGGACAGATAATACATGTTTTCATATTTTATACATCTACTACATATACATATATACAGTTTATACATATGCCTCAATGTTGTACATGTGTGTACACTTTCAGCACATATATTTAAAAGTAAACATTAACTGTTTAAATAGCAAATGTAAGAGTGTTAAATAACCATATTTCTTTTAAAAAATTGTGCGTGCACACATATGCACATGTGCCCAAACTCACACAGATGTATAAATCTCATACAACATCTGTGGAAGTCAGGGAACATACCTCAGGGGTCAGCTTACCTTCCACCTTTCTGGGGCAGGGTCTTTCTTATTTCTGAAGCCCCAGGCTCGCTGGACTGCGAGCTTCCGAGTGATTCTCCTGTTGCTGCCTCCCATCTCACATCCGGAGTATTGGGATTGCTATGCACAGTAGCACGTCTGGTTCTTTGTGTAGAAACCAGGAATTGAACTTGGGTGGTCAAGCTTGTGCAGCAAGCCCTAGTGCCCACTGAGCCCTCTCTGTCTTCATAATTTACTATTTTGTTGTTTAATGAGGTTGAAGCCAACTTTTCGTTTTAAATGAGTATTGTCTTTTACTTAATAAATAGCAATTTTTACTAAAGAAGAATTAAGATAAATTCTGGGTGTGTCAGACTCAAGTGTGTAACATTTTAGTAGCTAGAAAGTGGTTAATTTTTATGACCCACTGTGACGGTTTGAATAGGAAGGGTTCCCATAGACTCGTGTGTTTGAATGCTTGGCCATAGGGAGTGGCACTATTAGGAACTGTGGCCTTATTAAAGTAGGCGTGGCTTTGTTGGAGGAATTGTGACATCATGGCGGCAGGCTTTGAGTCTCCTACGCTCAAGCTGCACCCAGTGTAGCACACAGTCACCTTCTGCTGCATTCAGATCAAGATCTAGAAGTCTCAGCTCCATCTCCAGCACCATGTCTGCCTGCACACTGCCATGTTTCCCGCCACGGTGACAATGGACTAAAAGCTCTGGAACTGTAAGCCAGCCTCAGTTAAATGGTTTCCTTTATAAGAGTTGCCTTGGTCATGGTGTCTCTTCACAGCAATAAATTCCTAAGTAGGACACATATGAAATGTGTAAATTTTGATGAGTTATACTGTAGGCCTGGCCACGGTTTTGGCTAAGCCACAGTCACAAATATTGAGCTAGGCTCTGTACATGGTGGGCCTAACTCCTCATTATTTGCTCCTCCAAAAGGCACAGCTCTTAGGAACAGGTTTATGTGGCCCAAAGGAACCTTCCTAGTTGGAACTACATGTTGCCTTCCAAAAGCTTCGTGTTGTCACATTGAAAACGAACTCTCACAACAAACTTTTTTCTCCAAAACTTTATCTGATTTCATTTCTAAAGCCAGGAATCTCCAAGGACCACACAGAGCTTCTTTTTATTACATTCTAAGTGCTGTTTTTAGAAATGGAGCTGTCTTGCCCTTTAGCACAGTCTCCCCGGAATGAAGGCTGGACGCCATCACAGTCTTGCCCGAGATCACCTAGTCCTGACCCTTCACCCCTGCTGAAAACCGGGAGGCATGTGCCAAAGCATCAAAGAAAGGACCTTTCCTTCCTCCCACCACCATTCCCTTCATTTCTCTGAGAAATGTTGGGAAGCATTTTCTATCATATAATAGAAGCCTGTGTTCTCTTTGAGCCTCTGGCATGTACCCCATTACCTTCATGACAGTGCCGGGTAATGTGTCTCAGATAGAACGCTGATCAGCCACTGTCTAGAGACATTTGTAGGAAAGATAGACACACTAGGGCATTTCCTCAGCAACTCGGGGACCACTCGCCCGACCCATGTCACTTTCTTTTTCTTCTGAAATTAAGAAATGAATTTAGAGTTGAGGTTTTCTGTAAAGTGTGCTGGAAGGGTTAAAGGTGGCAAACAAGATCGGCCTCTGCTTGGCTCCTCTCTGAAGTCCTTTGGAGCACACAGGATGAGTGAGCGTCCCTTGGATTCTTCAATCCCTGAAGAGGATATGTTCCCTAAAGAGAGGAACTTTCAAAGGCCATCAGCGGCCCCCAGCCCACTCTTGTCAAGGCCTCCAAGAGGAGCATCGGCAGGTGACTCACGCTTTTCATTGATGTAGTCCGTAACCTTTTTGCTCGGTTGACCATGGATGACGAGTGTGCAGATAGGCCTGTGTCCTCGGACTGTGTGAGGACAGTGATTGCTCTGAGGAGACGGTACTCAAGTCAGCATCGCTTCGCTTCAAGGTCATCCAATAAAAACAAATGACTGTTATCAGCACACTGGATGAATTCAGAGAAGCTTGGAAGAAAGTGTCAGTGAACATAGGACTTTGTCATCGCCATCATCTCGTCACCATCATTATAATCAATGGTGCTTATTTAGATCTTGCTGTGTTCCGGGCAGCGTTAAGGACACTCCACAGCCTGCTCCGTTTAACTCTTCCAACGTTTTCCTTTTGAGAGAACCACAGAATGGTTATGCATTTACGGATCGACTTCAACTCTCTTGCTTCTTGCAATGCCATGTTCAAACGTTAACTTTCTTCACGAGGCCCCTGGCTACTTCACTTCCCTCCTGCCTCTCCTGTCTTTTCATGGCCCTGCCACTTCAAACGCGCTTTCTCATTTACTGATTATGTTTCTTCTCTAACCTTCCCTCCTCCTCACTTGAATGGTCACTCTCTGAGGGTAAGGGTTTTGGTGTGTCAGGCTCACAGGCGCTGCTCCATCCATACACTTGAAGGATACATGAGTAGAGCAGCAGTTGACGATGGGGATAATGAAGGCGTCTCTTTAAAAATCACGTTCGAAGTGATTAAAGGACGTAGAAGGATGCTCTGCTCCATTCCAGAATCTTGATGTTTAGAATCCTGCAAAAATGGGACTGGCAAGATGGCTCAGGGGGTGAGAGCACTTGCTAAGATAAGCACTCAGTACATTCGCATGGGAACCTGAATTACGATCCCAACCAGTGCTGAGGCAGGAGAATCATGAGTCTAGGTCAGTCTGGACTATTCTGTCTCCAATACATAAACATATGAACATGGCTGTGCACTTCTGAGCAGAGACAGGTAGAGTCTAGGAGCTCCTGGACAGCTTGCTTTGCTCAAACCCATGAGCTCCCAGGGTATTGAAAGACCCATCCTTGAAGAAATAAGGCAGAGAGTGACAATGGAAGACACTAGACACTCAGTGTCCTTCTCTGGTCTCCACACTTGCACACATGGACACCCACATCCATATACCCACACACATATACCACACCCCATACATTGCACAGCCAAACAAAACAAAATAAAAGCACTGGGAAAATTGCTACTCTTTCAAAAACATTCTCTCCTATCTGCATACCCTCTCAAAGGTTATCTGCTAAAACACATTCAGTGCTGAGGCAGGAGAATCATGAGTCTAGGTCATTCTGGACTATTCTGTCTCCAAAAACAAAACAATCTTGGCATGGAGATTCATGTTTGCAATGACAGAATTTAGGAAGCTGAGGCAGGAGGATCACAGCAAGTTTAAATCCAGCTGCCCAGGTCCTAGAGAAGGACATCTGAGTGCATAGCTCCTCAGATGACTTTGCTCCCTGATAATGCCAGACATCCTCAAACACGACAGCAAAAAGAGCACATCGAATCTGGGCGTGTGGTAGCATCTTCTTTGACATCCAGCCCGTTTATTTGGAATTCCCATGGCTTCCTCAGTTCTCACAGATGTCTCCGTGCCTTCCTAGTTAGTGTGTAGCTGAGTTGGGACCTACTTAGTTTTGGGGTGGAGCTCGGGTCTTGGGATGTATTAACGGTATGCTTCAGGGCCAGTTAGGTCTTCATGAAGAACAGGTTTTATTGTGGGGGATGTGCTCCCATAATTTACTCTTTGCTAGTATTCTTTTGGAGTAAATAAGTGTTAGTTGGTTCTTAGATATTCTTTCTAAAGTATGTATTTCTCTCTCTCTCTCTCTCTCTCTCTCTCTCTCTCTTTCTCTCTCTCTCTCTCTCTCTCTCACACACACACACAATCCTTGGGTGTTAAAAATATTTTAATGGAATGGAGGGCTAGAGCTCAACAGTAAAGCACTTATGCACCACATACAAATACTGGGTTCAGTTTCTATCCGACCACCACTGACATACACAGTTATACAGAGACTGGACTCTTGCTCTGGCTTCTCTTCAAGCATGTCAGTAAGAACACCTGAGCCTGTATCTGTGGAGGTAACCCCTCTGATTCCAGGGTGGAGGAAGAAAGGCTGTGACGCTGCCTATGGCAGACCCAGAAGAAACACACCTGGGCCATACAGGAGAATTGGCAGCTTAAGGCAGTCTCTCCCAAGTCCCTCGGATGTAAGGATAAGAGATCAAAAAGCCAGGTTCTCTCCAAGTGCACAAGTGAACGGAGTCTGCCCAGGCGAGGGATTAAGGCGTGCTCAGCAAATGTGCAGACCAGGCCTCACATGTAAGAAACAGTTTGCCAATGCATATTTTGTAGTAATATAATAATTAATAATAATAATAATAATAATAATAATAATAATAATAATACCTGCCATTATCAAAACACAAAACTCAAATACACATTAAAAGTTAAGGGGCTGGAGAGATGGCTCAGTGGTTAAGAGCACTGACTGCTCTTCCAGAGGTCCTGAGTTCAAATCCCAGCAACCACACGGTGGCTCACAACCATCTCTATTGGGATCCAATGCCCTCTTCTGGTGTGTCTGAAGACAGCGGCAGTGTACTCACATACATAAAGTAAATAAATAAAATCTAAAATAGAGAGTTAAGAAAATGCAACATATAAGACGCTTTGAGTTACAGAGTTTAATGTGGCCCACAAACGGAACTGCATGTGTATGATCAGAAAAAAGGATTTATTAATAGCTTTCCTGTTAGCTGCTGCTTAATAGACTAATTTTTTTTTTTGTATTGCATTGACAAAACGGTGCCTTTGAGGGATGCTTTCCATGCAGTCTACTGAAATAGTCATGCTAATTTGTTGGCCCCGTAGGCATCATGGGAGATCAAGATATTATGCATACACCCTTAGCCTTCGTGTAAATCGACTCATCTGCTATTACTGCACTCAGCCAAGGGCTAAATTGGGTATCTTACTGTTGACATTTGTTTGGTCTGTTGCATTGAGTTCTTGTACATCCTAGAAATAAATAAAAACAGCTTAGTTCTGGTTTAAAGAATCTTTGCCCCGGAGCTGCTTTTACTGTAATATATAGCTTCCTATGCAACTCGGAATGCCAAATACAGTGGGTCTTCCGAGTGGATTGGGGTTGCTGTGCTGTGGGCATCTCCAGGGTGTTAGTTCCAGTACATTACCCTAGCTTTACCAGTTGCTTCTCCTGTAATGAGAGGCACAGAAAGATCACCCACTTGAACAGAGGAGCAGGATGCCATCTTTTAACTCCCATTGCGTGTGTTTTGCTTGTCCTTTGTAAGCAGACATAGCATGTCTCCTGCCAGGGAGGAAATATATTAATGTTAGGCGCTTACTATGCTCAGAAAGTGGCTGTAAGTGTGGAGAATATACACCAACACCTGCCAATCTCAGAGGTGCAGACGTCTGGGATGAACGTCTACACGTGCCAAATTTACATTTATCTCCAACGGCCCGAGCTGATGAATGCTAAATCAGTCGTCTGGTGCGGTACACAGGTATGCGCCATCATTGTGCCATACAGGAGCACGGAAGGGGCACCTGCATACCTCTAACTCCCGCTAAATGTGACAGAGATGGCAGTGAACGGACAAAAGAATTCTTGTGGTAAAGGAGCAACAACTGGTCCCATCTTAGAACTGAGACGTTAACGTAAAATACCAACATGGCCGAAAGCTGGAGGAGGCCAGTTGGGCATGGTCGAGCCAAAACTCTGGAGTCAGATTATCTGGACTGAACCTTGGCCCAGCAGCGGAGTGGTTCTATATCATTAGATCACCAGTCAAGCCCCACTTTTTTTTCCATTTGAAAATAGGAAGAACCTCCAGGTGTGGTTGTGCACGCCTTTGATCCCAGTGCTTGGGAGGCAGAGGCAAGCAGATCTCAGCTCTAGGCCAGTCTAGTCTTCAGCTAGAGTGCAAGGATAGCTAGGGCTACACAGAGAAACTCTGTCTCAGGGAACCAACCAACCAACAAATAAACAAAAACAGCAGCAGCAATGGCAACAATAAACCCCAAAAAGCAAACAGAAAGAACCATTGATGATAAAAATGATGATGATGATGATGATGATGATGATGATGATGATGATGATTGCACTGGGCTGATTTTAGATGAACTGAGATGATGCTAGTCATTAGATTCAGCTGGTCTTGCTGTGTTTTATTTATTTTTAATATTTATATATTATATATCACATATTACATATTGTAATATATTATATATTTCATTTTTTTTATATTTGTATCTTTATTTTTGCATTTTATTCTTATGTGTTGGGATATAACATAATGGGTTTCAGGCCAGGCGCGGTGGTTCATGTCCTTAGTCCCAGTACTCACAAGGCAGAGGCAGGCAGATCTCCGAGGGGAAGGCCAGCCTTCTCTCAGTCCCACGCCAGCCAGGGCTACATAGTGGAACCCTACCTGGAAAAAGAAAAGTAATGGTTTCTTTTTAATTCTCTTTATCTCCCTCCCCTTCGGTTTGTGGGGGTATATGTCTGTATATGATGTGTGTGTGTGCATATTTGCACGTGTAAGTACAAGTGTGTGTGTGCCACCACACGCATGTGAGGGTCGAAGGGACACCTTGGTTTTAGTCCTAGCCACTGCACATGCGGAAGCTGAATCGTGAGAGTTCGTTGAGTCTCGAATCTCTGACTTCCGTCTTGGTGTAGGAAGTGCCCGTCTTTACCTGAGTTCTGGTGACTCAAATTCAGTTCTTACTACCTGCATGGGAAGTACTTACTCACTGAACTGTCTCCCCTAGTGCTGGGTTTTATGGTAATATTTTTGTTGGGAGCGATGCCCTTGAAACCCTCCATTATTGATGTTAATATTATGGTTAGAATTAAGTATGACTGGGTTCACGGGAAATCCCCAGCCAGCTGCAGAAGACTAATACAAACCTGGTGGTCAGGATGAATAATGATATGATAAAGCTGTGACCTTGCTGAGAAACACATCTGACGTCAAGATGCCCAATGTGATGACCTGTGACCTTTCTGAGAAACCAACATCCTGCTGACTAATGATACGACAAACCTGTGACCTTCCTGACATCCTGTTGACGTCAACCGATTGCCTGACCACAGCAGAGCTGTGTCCTTGGCCTGCGTAAATGTTTCATACGTCCCCCCTCTCTCTGTTACCCCTGTTATGGTATAAATTCAGCCTTGGGGAAAAATATAATTGTCGCCTTGATCAGACTCTTGTCTTGGCGTCCTTCTTGTCTCTTGTTCCCCCATTCTCTTCCAGGTACCCTCAGCACCCTCTTTGACATATTTTCATGCACATATCCTATCCTAGTTTGTTTTTGCCCTCCTGCCCCGACTACTGTCCGCTCTCCCCCACTTGCTGGTCCCCTCCTTCCTCCAGATAGCCCCTCCTCTGCTTCCATGCCACGTGTATTGTTCCACACTCTGTTCCCTCCTCCCCCCCTTTGGATCTCTTTATGGCTTATGCTAGTCTCCCCTAGACTTTCATGTCCTGCTGAAGTGTGTTATTCTAAATAAAATCGTCTCCCCACCCTCACTGTAGAACTGTGCAACCATGTTCTTCTTCGTGACACTGTTCTCAGTCAGCAAGCAAATTGTTCCCCAGATCGTCTCCAAACACCAAACCCCTCGTGGTACTTAGTGAAATGGAAAGCCATTCACTTTGACCGTGTAGTCCTGCCGTATGACACGAGGGGGCTCTGCCAGTGAAACAGAAGCAGGCAAGGTGAAGCAGTTTGGCTTCCGAAGCAAATAACTTCTGTACATTTCATCATCAACAGATGAACCCCGTCTTTGAATGAAGTCCCAATGAAGAAACAAAAGACGGTCCTAGAGTCTCGCCCAAAGGCCTGACTTAGCTATAAAATGTGGAGACTGGGCTCTTGGAAGGTGCTTTGCTATTTGGAGAGTCAAGTAAGCAAACTTAGGGAGATCCCAGTGGTGGCTTAGTTTTAGGGTCAGTGCTGGCAGGACCCCTTTACTCAGGAATTGGGGAAGAGCAAGGTGGTGTCTGGGAGGCTGGCTGGTGAGCCCCACATCTTGACTTCCTAGTGGGGAGATCTGGTATAGTTGTTTATCTGGAGACATCTGGGAGAGGCTGGGATGAAATCCCATGTCTCAGACGAGATAATTAGCAAACCTTATCAGTAAGAGAATTCAATTTGTAACTTCAGTTCAGGAAGTTTCCTTAAGAGTTGAGAAACTAGCAGCTTCCAAGCACATTCCATTCCTTCCTTTAATCTCTCCCCAAAGATCCACAGTCCAAACGCCCTCACCTGAGAAGCTTAAGCTTTTAGTTAATCAGAAATGAGTGTTCTGGTCAAAGAGCATTACGGTCTGAAGTCTCTCCTCTTGAGACCTCCTACATGGTGGAGGCTGCGGGAGGTTCTGCAGTCCAAAAGAAACAGTGACCAGAGTCGGAGCTGCCCCTGGAGAAACTGCAGGGCCCAGGCACAAGATATACCCAATTTCCATCTCTCTGAAAGGATGTTTGGCAGAATAAGGGCACTCTCCAGAGTGTTTGAGACAAAGGAACAACTCTGGACACCTCTTTAATCCTCCCAACTTTGCTTCCCATTCCCCTCACAGACCCAGCCTTCATTTCTTCCTAATGCTAGGGTTGAAGCAGTTGGTTCACCAGTCACAGACTAAGAAAGAAATAGGACCAAAATCCTGTTTGCACACCAGGCATAGAATAGTGTAAGGAAGGTGAGAAATACAGAGTGCAAGGCTCAGACAGAGCTGAGGGCACAGCTTGAGTGCAGGGCTTTCTGTGCTGTGAGGCTGAGGGCTGGATCCCAAGGTTGGATTCTGAATGCCATGCAACAGTAAGAACCATGACACAAGGTAGCTAACGGTGGGATGAGAAGAGGCGTCATCAGATTGATTGCTTTGAGATGATTTTATACTGCAGTGATCGAGTCTAATAGATAGAGCAGACGTTCTGAAAACAGAAAGGATGAGGCCTTACAGAAGGACAGCTGGAGGAACAAAAGCAGGCGTGGACTTGTGACAGAACCTTCTGACCTGTGGAATGGTGTAGAACCTTTGACCTGAAAAGTGGGCCAGAGGTCACCCAGTGCAACCCTATAGTGAGACAAGTTTCCGGCTTGCTTTCTCTGCACTCCTCCATCTCTGTGGGTGGGGTCTCATTGAAAACATCTGGTTCCTGAAGGAAGGAGGGGAATTTCTCTGGGTGGTAGGCAGGGTCGAAAGAAGCAAGACAGGAGCCTGAGTAGTTAGCAACCTGGTGAGCCTGATGCCCATACAGGACTGGTGAGTACTGACTAGCTGTTGTGTGGTCAAACTGGGGAAGTTCCTCATGGTGGGGATTAGAAACGAATGCCCAGGTTCCAGGGTCCAAAGTCCACGGTCCAGCCTGCGGAGAAGGCACACTTGCACAGAATGAGATCATGTGAACAAGCTTTCAAGAAAGCAGACTTTGCCCTGACTATCAAGATTTAAGCCACCGACAGACGACATTCCGGAAAGAGGTTATCTACCTGTGGAGGCCAAATCAGAAGACCACGGAGAAGCTGTGCTTAAAGGTCTTCTAGTGTTTACTAAGCCATTCCAGTGGAAGATAGCAGGCTTTATTTAAAGCGAGGATTTCTCCCGTCTGCATTTGGAGTCCCTCCGCGGAGTGTCCAGTTGGCAGCCTTTCAATAGCAGAGACCTTGACGTGCAGGACCCATCGAGTCCTGCTCTCTTACTGCAGACCTATGGGTAGACTTCGTAACAGGTAAGAGGTGTTGGTGACACAATTAGGCTTACATTTACATAATTAATGTCAAATGAAGTTGCTTATGTGGTCTGAATATGGCCTAAAAATTACTTCTTACTGCTACGGAGTTCTGAAATTCTGTTGGAAATTCTGGCAAAGGAGTTCTGCTGGATATTTGGGATGTACATTCTTTTTTTTTTAATATTCAGAATCCAATATGAATACTTGGAGAAATTAATATTAACTTTGTGGTCTGTTTTTATTGAAAGGACTAATAGGAGCTGCCTAGATTAAACAGGAGAACAGCACCATTTGTAGAATTATAACTAAATATTCATTTGTTTACCAAGTTGGAAAAATATCCACGAAAATAAATGGCAAGGAGAACCCGTTCGAATAGCAGCTTGGAAAACAGATTTTATAACATAGAAACAGATTGACAAGGGCGGAAAAAAAAAAAAAACACTGGCTGGAGTTGAGAATAGTTAAATTTGAATCACATCTTGATACATCAAGGTCTTAATTTCCCCAGGCCTCAGTTTCCTTGTCTTAAAAATGGGGTGAGTTGGTGAGGGAATGACATTTAGCTTATAGATGTGTTACATGGCTTCACTGAGAACATACAGTGCTCGGATCAAGAATCTGTACGTGAATCTAAATATTTTTAGGACAGTGAAATGTTTCTAACCTACATCTGGTGGACTTTTAATTTGTTTTAGGACCTAAGTGTCCCACATTTATTTTAAACTCACAGGGTAGAACACGTAAGTTAGTAACTGACTGATGACTTTTATTTAGTATTGTTCCCTTAATATAAATATATACATTGGTAACATAATATCAATTAATATTTAAAGTGCACTGGGGGGGGGGAACCACAAAGAGATGGTTCACTGGGCAAAGGTACTTTCTGCCAAGCCTGAAGACCTGACTTCAGTGCCCTGAACTCACACAGTGGAGAAAGAGAACTAATTCTAGGACCTGTGACCTCCTAATGCATTGTGGGATGTGCACAGCCCCCTGTACCCACCAAAAAGCAGTTAAAAAAGTTAAAACGCATGAGGAGAATTTCCTACATAAAGGCATTTTATCCATGCAAGTAAGAAGTCTTCCTGAAGGCAGATAACCATCCCGTTAGATCTTTTATGCAAAGCGAGACATTTGAACATCGGGATTAACTCTCCCACAGTGCTTGGGGTTTGGTTTCCTCATTGCTGTCTGTGGACTCGTGGGGGAATTAGATGTTTGCGTATAAAGACTGCCTGACTGCTAGGGACCCTTCTGTGCAATTTGTTTTAAAATTATTTTTTGAAGTCAAAATGCTACTTCAGAAAGCAGGACTGGAGAGTTTGCACCAAAGACGTTCTGAAGACACACGGAAGTTTCCAGCCCCAGCTTTGTGACTGCTGTGTCCAATATTTCCAATATGTGTCCTTGCCAGTGTCTAAATTTCTCATCATGGATCTGTGAGGCAGGATGGAAGGAAGGTGAAAGTTGTAATGAATATGTAACGTTCCTTCTAGGCCTGTAATTCTATCATCTAGGGAAAGCCTGTTCGTAAAATTGTCCAACTGTGCTGGGCGTGGTGGCATTAAATTTTAGTTTCAGCACTCAGCTGACAGAAGCAGGCTGATCTCTGTGAGTTCCAGACCAGCCTGGTCTACATAGTGAGGTCTGCCTGCATCAGCTAGGGCTTCACAGTGAGCCATGTCTCAAATAAAAAACAAAGAACAAAAGTCCAACTATTTAGACAGAATTAACGTCTCCCAAAGGTACTTGCTTCATTCAGGGAGTGGCTAAGGGAATATAGGAAGCGAGGTTTCCTTCATCCTCGATGCATACCCACAAGTCCAGGCTCCATTCAGTGATGTAGTTCCCTTAAAGTGTGGATGCTGTGTTACTCAACAGAGTCCTTCACAAGACGTGTTCTTTACTCAGGTTGCTAACCGAAAATTTCACGTATCCAAATGAGCAATTTAATAAATTCTTTTTTAAAAACATATTTTGTATTAAAATCTGACAGGCACTCTCCCGCAGAGGTTTTGCCCCAGTAAGCAAAATGTTCTTAAGTCTGTCTTGTTCGCCCATTTCTTTTCCTGTTTTCAGTTTGCTTGTTTGCTTTTGTTTTTGTTGTTGTTGTTGTTGTTGTTGTTGTTTGTTTTGTTTTGTTTTCCTCCTATTGCCCAGACTGGTCTCATGCTCCTACACTGAGGCAATCCTCCGGGACTGCATCTGACTTAACTGTGTTCATAGGTCACTTATTGCTTAAAGTAATTCTTTCCACTTTGGAGGTTCTGAGAGCTACGGCTGCGGCTCCAATATTCACCTACCCAAGTCTCCATTTCAGACTGTGTAAAATCCCGTGCAGCGGGGCCAAGTATGGGCTCAGTGGTTCAGTCCTAACAGCCAGGAGAGGACTTGGGAGGCAAGCATCATGCTTGCCTTCGGGACAGCTCTCCCACAGTGAGCCTCCAAAGTGGATGTATAGGGAGTATTCCTGAAAAGGAGAGACAGCTGACAGGCAGAGGGCCACAGCCAATGCAGACTCCCATTGGAGTGAATTCTTTTCAGATATTCCCTTTAGCTCTGTGGCTTGCAGAAAGAGAAATGAGTCATAGTGTTGTCGGAACTGAGTCCAGGGTTGGGTTACAAAAGCCTAGGATGGAAATCATCTGTTTAGTCCAGTCAGCTCTCTTCGACTTCTTCCTGTGTTGTAACAAAGTAACCTTTTTTTTTTTTTTTTTTTTTTTTTTTTTTGGCTTGGCCTTAGTATGTAAAGATGAATGTCCCTAGTGCTTGGCAGATGTAGCACCCTCTGCCAGAAGAGCAAGTCAGGCGCCTGTCTCTGGATTTACTTGTCTGATTTCAGTGTCCCATCTCAGGATGAAGCGTTGGGAGAGTTCCGTCCAAGTCTACCGGTGGTTGAAGCGTGACGTCTTGACTTGCTTACCTGTGAAGAGTGGCTACTGTTTTCTGATTTATGAGTTAAGGAACAGCTTGAGTGTGTGTTAACAAAAAGGGTTCGTTGTTCGGTTGCTTTAAAGGAATCATGTCCTACAGCTTAACAGCCTTCTCTCTGAAGGAGTTAACCTTGAAGCTCTGACCTTTAACTTCAAGGGGCTTGCAAAGCCCTCTGTGCTTAGAGCTTAGCCTTGTCTATGTCCTAGTAGAACATCATCTCTCCTTGCCTTCGTTTTCTTCTGAACAAAATGAGCTGGGATGACAAAATGGTGCCTGAACATGATCCCTGGAACCTCTGTGCCACTGTCCTGGGGTTCTGTGATCAGGAGAATGGGCTCAAATCCCAGTCTCACTCTGTGCTTTTTTAGCACCATGAAAATAGAGTGCTTAAGATTATGGAAGGCCTGTCTCCCCTTCAACCCTCACAAAGCTGAAAAAAAAATGGTCACACACCACGGAAAGTGTTCTTTGAAAATCTAGGACATGCCTGGGTGTCTTTCCTGGAAACACATCTCTTCATTTTACCTGGAAATCTCCCCTGGTAACCTGCAGCCCTGGGCTACATACACACTGCCACCTCTGTAACCTTCTTTGCATTGGGATCTTTCTGCGTTGCGTTCGCATGGCTTTGGCACATATTTCTATCCAAGTACGTTTTCCTTTCAAGTTGGTCTTTTGAGACTGGCTTTTTACCTCCCCCTCCACCCCTCCTCGAGATGTGAAGCCAGAGTCATCTGTAATGAGCTTTCAAAAGAAAATATTTTTAGGAAGAAATGAGTACTTTCCTATACAAACTTTCGAAAACTCTTTACAGTACCTACTATTAGATGTGCCGAGAGTCTGGGAATATTAAATGCTTTTTTTTGATTGATTTGTTATATTACCAGGTACACCGCCAAGCTTCAATTTTCTTAGCGGGTTTAAGCAGAACTCCGTCTTAAATGGTATAATCATTCAGTCACTTTTTGTTCCTTTGAAACATGGCATCTCTCAGCAATAAAGCACCCACGAATTAAAAACAACAGCCAGACCCAAACCATGACTGCCCCCAACCCTACACACGCGATTTCTCACAGTGTAACCCCAGGCCCTAGAGGAGATTGAGACAGGAGGGTGTGAATTCAAGGCCCGCTACACAGCAAGATCTTCTTATCAAACAAATAAACAAACACCGACTAAAAAACTAACGATTTGAAAATGAACCGTCTTTCACCCATTTCTTGAAAGGACACCCTCACTGTGAGTCTAGCCTATTGAACCTTCTGTATTTACCCTCTAACTCACAGCAATATCATTTCTTGTCTCTCCACGGTGGTTGTTGCCTCAGAGGTCACGAGAGACCTAATTACCAAAGGTAAGGGAACGGTCTCAGTCTTTGGGGAATAAAAAGCATGAGTTGTAGCGAGATCCCACCTTAAATCTATCCCCATCCACTACTCCCAAGTCGTGCGAACTTGGGTAAGTAGCCCTGTATAATCCTCTCGGGATTCCAATACGGGGATTTTGGGAGCCCTTTTCAAGGGCCGTTGGGAGCATCACACGGGGCTTTGAGTGTGAAACACTTCTCATGGCGTCTGGCCTGCCATAGCTAAGCAAGCAACGTTGAGTCTCTTCACCACGTGACTCCCAGGTCATTGCTCGTTCTTAGCGTGCTTGCATTCTGTGTCTCTGATGTCTTCCACACGCCCCTCCCTCGGCTCCTTTCATTCCGTCTACATTTCTGTCTCAGATTTTTCATTCCTAGTTTCACCTGAACTGCTGGCCATTCAGAAGATCAGTACCCCAAAAACCTTGGCCAGTTGACAGTCTTCTAATTGGTCCAGTGCACTATACCTTAGCTTTTCTAAGATGTGTTTCAAAGTGTTATCAGAGTTAATATTCTCCCAAATACAGGTCAGTAATGGGTCACCAATGTCATTCTCTCCACACCATAAAAAAAAAAAAAAAAACAAAAACAAAAAAAAAAAAAGCCAAAAATAATCGTCCAAAAAGGAAAAAAAATCGATCAAGCAACAGGAGCTATTTAAATGCATCCTTTGGTTTAAAGAATGAAGTCTAACATCAACACTCAACCATAGTAAGTCTATCTCCCTTCGTCTCCCAGGACACGGGCTCATCTGCTCTAACCTACCCCCTTACTTTATAAAACACCGTTTTTAGTCCTCAGTGGCTTCATTAATCAAATTCTGACTGTTTCATTTTTCTCTCTCTATTTTACTCCTGAGTTTTCTCTTTTCTTAAGGCAAGGTCTCGTTCTGTAGCCCAAGTTGGCTTAGAGTCACTAGCTCAAGTTGGCCTTCCACACCCAGCAATTCTTCTCCAGCCTTCCAAGATCACAGGGGTTCAACTCCGCGCCCCACTTCCTGAGTCTGGTGTCCCTGTGTGGACTATCTATTTCCCTCAGGTTAAAGTATTCTAATCTTTCTATTCGCATCTCATCTGCATATGATTCACCGGGACTTGCTGGACGGTGTGCCCGAGCGCATAAACCATACCGGACTTCTCTTCTTCTGTCTGCAGCGCTCAGCAAGGAGGGTACATGGTGCTCTAATAGACTTGTTGAATTAAACTGAGTGGAAGATCAACATGAATAGTCCTGGTTTCTAACAAGGGAATGATAAGCACGATCAGACACAACAAAGGCTGCGGTTACAGAATGCCTATCGAGTGCCAGGCTCTTCCTAAGTGGTTGCTGTGATTCCAGAGTTCATGAGCATACCAGGAGAAAGCTGCTACCCAGAACTTTGAGTACACAGGTGGGAGATGACAATATCCAATCTGATAATGAGTGACAGAAAAAAAAAAAGAGTCTTTACTAGCATGACTGTACTCAGTGTTCCTGAGGGGCTGTTCTATGTTGCTTCCGAGGAGTGCAGACGAATTGCTTACATACAGTGTGGCATGACCAGCCGAGGTAGGTGGGACGACCTTAAGAAGTTATTTCGAGCCCTGCTTTGCACAAAGATTGTCCTTGTAAGACTTAAGAGACAAGAGGGGATGGCATTTGTTTGTGCTTTGATATTACAGCCCAGGCAAGGACAGCCAAATGTTATGCAAAACATTCTCTGGAGAGCTATGAAACCAGAGGGCTTATCTGGTGGCTGCCCTTCTCCCAGGTGACATTAGAGATCACCCGGGCTCTGGTGAAGGCTGTGGAAGCAAGCCTCTGCCAAAGCGCATTCCCCAAGGCTGAGAGAACTCCCTGAATTGGAGAATTCCAGTCAGGATCTTGGAGCACTTTCTTCTTTTTCCTCAGGAAGGGCTAGATGTGGTGGCTGGTCAGTCGTGGTTTCTTTAGATTGCATTTAGCAAGTGTTGGCTTCCTAGTCTACCCTCCTCCCCCAGTCTCATACATTTTGCATGGTTATTCCTTATTTAAAAAAACAATAGAAATTGTTTATTTATTTGCACGTGTGACTGCTTGTGTCTGTGTAGCGCACACGGACGTCAGAAGACAACTTGGAGGAGTGAGTTCTCTCCTGCTACTCTGCAGGTTCCGGGGAGAGAACACAAGAACTCAGGTTTGGGGGCATGCAACTTTACACACTGAACAGTGTCTGCCCTTTTCCTATTCTTCCTAAGTGGTTAGCTCCTCCAAGGAGTGGGAGGCCAAGGGAGAATTCAGAAAACAGAAGACACCTATGAAAAGTGAATTCAGGTGACTTGTCTCCATTTCCCTCTTATCCCCATACCCTTCCTACTCCTTGTTCCTGCCTCACTGTTTCCCTAGTGATCGGCCTCTGTGTTTCTAGTTCACTGGGCAGTTTGTAGACCTCAGGGAAGTCAATGATCAAAATACCTCCAGTCAAGAACAGTCATTTCAGATAAATTTTTGTTTGGGTCATAAGCCAATCATTTCAATTAATTAATTCTTGAGGTAGGATCTTGCTATATAGGTCAGGCTGGACCTGAACTATGAATTCTCCTGTCTCAGCCTCCCTAGGGAGCCTGGAATTGGGATTATAAGAAAGAGCCAAGGGCCTGCCAAGTTGCTTTTGTTTTATGCTGGAAAACCTGAGCCTCAGGTACTCAGACTGGCAGGATGGCTATGGGACTTTAAGGCCAATCTGTTTTCTTCCATGGCCTCTAACTAGGCTCCAGTTACCATCTAAAGGCCTGAGGAGAAAGCCACTCCTAAGTAGTCTTGACCATGCATTCCAGTCTTTAACCAGCCGTGGGCTTGGGTAAATGCTTGTCCTTGAACATGAGTCCCCCCACACTACCCTTTGCACAAAGCACTCACTGATAAAAAGAGGGAAATATCTGCTCACTGTCCCAGCACCTGCTGCTACAGCTCTGTCCACATCTCCAGCTTTCCTGCAAGCTGCAAACTCTATTCAACCTATTCCTACTCTGCTCTTGTCCATGCACTTTGGCAAATGCTGTGAGGGACAGTCCCTGCCTATTGGGTAGGTGGGTGACTGCACGTTTTCACAGCGTACTTGTCTAAGTGTGTGCTCACCAGATGCCTATCTCGAAACTGTTGGTTTGGTTTTCTGCATAATGGACTAAGGCATTGCGAGTATCCAGAAGTAGTGGGCAGGTGTTGGGTGTCTTGTGTCGACAGGAAAGGAGAGCCCGTACAGCTGAGAATAAACAACAGTCGCTTGGTAATATGAGATCCATTCATTTAAAGTTGGAGGCCTCGATGTGGGGTTGGAGGTTGGGGGTTGGGACATTCTGAACACCACCTGTCTGCAGCCCCCTATTCCCCCCAACACAAAGAGATGAGGTCAGTTTCCCAAAGAACTGATGTGTTATTAGAGCTAACAGGAGTGAGGGGGGAATAGGGAAAGGGCAGGGCACAAGTCTAAAAGGGAGTTGTAGGTACTCTTGGCCATGACATCCCATCCTCCACTGGCTGCTTTGGGAAACTGCCCCCTCCTCCAATTTGTGCTCCTTTTGCCTTCTTGTGAAATGGCTGTTGCAGTGGAACAGCTGCAGTCCGGAACTGTCAGGGAAATATCTTCTTGAATTGAAGCATATTGTATGACATCGCTGGCCTCTACCTTGCTCTCTGAAGGTCTGATCCTGGCCTTGTCCTATCAGTCATTGTCATTCACGGGAGTCCTTGGATAAGTTTCTGCCGTCCTGTCCCACTTTTATGATTGCAAGAAGAGGGTAGTGCCTTCTGTTACCTTAGTCCTAAGGTCACTAGGGAGGTGCAGTGTGATGTATGAAAACCTTTGGGCAAGATCTAAAGGTCACGTGCAAATAAAAGTCATATTGGAAGGGTCCCAAGGAAGAGACAGTTGGTTCTTTCTGGGGAGCTTAGAGGGGACATCTGCTGGCAGTTGCAACTCTGTATCTGTGTTCCAAGGTAAACAGAAACAGCTGTGGTGGCTGGGGTGGGGGGGTGAGGGTTTGATTTTCTTTTTGTTTGTTTGTATTTGTTTTGTTTTCTCTCTCTCTCTTTTTCTCTCTCTCTCTCTCTCTCTCTCTCTCTCTCTCTCTCTCTCTCTCTGTGTGTGTGTGTGTGTGAGAGAGAGAGAGAGAGAGAGAGAGAGAGAGAGAGAGAGAGAGTGTCCTTCTAGCTCAGGCTGGCCTCAGACTTGCTTTGTAAGTGAGGATAAACTAGAACTCTAATTTTGATTGGGGATTTGATGGGTGAAAAGGTTAAAGCTTTAAGGAAAAAAAAGGAGACTACAGGGGGGAAGTGAGTGGAGACAAGATTGGGCAGGGATGAAGGATGCTCCTGGGATTTGCAAGTGAGAACATTTGAGATTTAGTCTGGCTGAGGTTTTCCCTTAGGTCAGGGGAAAGGTAAGCAGTAACTCGTGACTACTTCTCTGCCTGAAGCTTCAATGAAATATTAGAGGATTTTAGGTCCAGACTTGTGAGTGGAACAGTGTCTGAAGTGCATGGGAGGAAGAAGTTGGTGGCCCTTCTTCAATTCGAAAATATGCATTTAGATTCAGAAGGCGTGTGTGTGTGTGTGTGTGTGTGTGTGTGTGTGTGTGTGTGTGTGTGTGTGTGTGTGTATGCGTGTGTGTGTGTGTGTTGTACCCTTTCTTTCTTCAAATTATTTGTCAATTTTTTTTGTCCTTCAAACAACTGGGCATGCCCTGCTTTCCTTGAGCACGGGAGACTCTGATCTCTGATATTAACAGCCCATCTAAGAGGCAGGTTCTTTGGGAAGTTGTCAGATCCTCCTGCAAAGTGTTCCTCCATGGAGAAGATCTAAGACAGGGAACAAACTACGTAGATGCCTGACCAATTCTGAAGTTAGGAGACACAGCCCAGCCTCCTGGTCCAAGTCCGAAGAGCTCTCTCCAGTTCTTTGCCAGGCCTGACCACCTGATGGCAAGAGGTTTCTCCTTTCTCTGCCACCGGGAGTTAAAATAGAGTGATACTAAATCATGCCTGTGCAAGCCAGCAGCCGGATGTGAAGGGTCAGATACTCTGGAATTGCTTAGGGTGAACTGGGTCTTGGCCCTTACTTCACCAGATACACTTCCTTTTTGTCCTCACAGCTTCAAGGAGGTTGTGTAATGTCAGGATGTCTTAAGCTCCCCCATGTGTCAACGCAGGACATGACAGACAGCTGTTACCTCAGATGTCTTATTGACATATATGCCATTTTAAAGTGGATTTATTTCTCTCTCTCTCTGCCTATCCCTGGCTGTGCTTGAGCTCCCTCTGTAGACCAGGCTGGCCTTGAACTCACGGAGATCTGCCTGCCTCTGCCTCTTGAAGGCTAGGACTAAAGGTGAACCACTACCACCACCAGGCTTGAAATGGATTCTTATGACCTTTAGGGATGTGATTTTTATTTCTCTAAAGGGAAACTGGACTAACACATACCAGCAAAACGAATGGGCCAGATGGTGGATCTTGTAGTGGGGTCTTTGTTGTTCCTTACTGTCTCCCACCGAAGAGACAAACTCCTTGTTTGGGGTTGGGGGTGGGGTTGTTGAGTGTTAAGCCTGTACCCCAGCAGAGCTCAGTCCAACAAAGAATGTCTTCCTAAAGTGGATCGCTTTTCTACTCCCACCTCTTAGGGTACATCTGCCTCCAGCAGGGCCGTGATACTGATATACCTAGCAGGACCAGTCCATATTCTGTTTAGAAGTCTGGGGCCACAGTAAACGGTGTGACCTAGTCCATTCCCCGGCAAGCTGAAGCAGCCTTCCACAGTCTCAGGAATGTTCAGGGATGCACTTGACTCCCTGGAGTCTCTGAGGGTGCACTGGTCTCACCTCTCTCAGCCTCTTTTCTTTTCACTTAGAATGCGGCTATAGTTTTGGCCAGGCCACACACCATGTATCCAGTATCATTCCCTTACTGGTCCCGTGTGTCCTGTGTCTTTCCAACCTATCGTCTGTCTTTCCTTTGTGTCGTGTCTGGTGTCCTCAGCTTAGTCTACAGAACTGTCTTTTCTTCCCAGCCTGTCGTTTTGGAAGCAGCCTCCAGGAACTTTCTATTTTCCTTTTAACCATGCCCTGTCTTCTTGATCAGTACTCTAAACAACTCAGAGAAGACACATTTCTTAGGAGGGGAGAGATTTGGCTGAGAAGTCACCCAGTTTCCCTTCAATCCTGTATCTTGGGTGGTCTGAGAGGGAGGGCTAAATCCATTGATTCCCCTCCCCCAGGAAAAAGCTGGGAGTTAGCTAACCAGAGCTGCTCAGCCAATCGTTGCTCTGAGAAAGTTTGGATTGTGCTCCTATTTCATTAGGCTGATTGGAGCAGCCTTGACTCGGAGGTATAGTCCCTCCCCAAGGGATTCCGTGTACAGTTACACGGCTGTCGCTGCCTGTGCGTGTCCTTTCAGGATAGCAACCCACAGCCTCCTCAGCCCCCAGCTCCACCTCCTCCACCTTTTTTTGTTTTTATCTAGTGTCTCCCTTGCTCTTTCTCTCTCTCCTCTCCCTCCTTCCACCGTCTCTTCCTCCAGCGCTCCACTCTCCTGCAGCGCCAAGCCGGCTCCCCAAAGCAGTCTGCTGAACGCAAACCACTGAGAGTTTGCTGCGCAGCTCCCTGGGGTCCGGGGCCGCGGAGTCCCGCTAAGGCAGAGACACCGGCAGAGCGAGCGAGAGAGCGAGCGGGCGCCGCGGAAGACAAACACTCGGGCACGCGAAAGGGAGCCCCAGGAGGGCAGCCGGGTGGCAAGGCTTGGCAGGAGACTGTCACTGCGTCCTGGGTCGCCTCTCCCTCGTCGGACTGCACGAGGAAGCGCGCTTCTTAAAGTTCTAGACCGCAGGAGGCGGCGTCCCTTTCAGTCCCCTCCTCGCGGCGCTCCAGGAAAAGGAACTTGATCTACTGGCAGGCTCCAGCCGCCCGCTGAACGTGAGAGGGGACAGTGCCACGGGCCCCGGGGTAGGGACCCGAGAGAGGGAGCCTCGAGCCAGGCTGCAGAAGGAGGGCACCGGGCAGCGGCCAGGGACCCCGATGCCGGCAGCCAACATGATGGAGAACCTGCAGCTGCCCGCCCTGCAGGTGCCAGAGCCTCAGGGCGCGCCGGAGGGCAGCGCGGTGTGGTCCAGCTCGTCCACCCCCACGCTCCGCCGCCGGCGCTTTAAGATGCGCCGGATGAAGAACGTGCAGGAGCAGAGCCTGGAGGCGGGGCTGGTAGCCCCGGACCTACCCGGCGTCTTGGCCCCCGGCAAGGAGTTCCTGCAACTGCCGTCCATTGAGATTACGCCCTCCAGCGACGAGGACACCCCGTGGTCCAACTGTTCCACACCCAGCGCGTCCCCGCGCCGAAAACGCTTCCTGCTCCGCAAGTGGCTGAGGGTGAGGGAGCGGAAGGAGTGCAGTGAGAGCAGGTAGGTTCCCGTTTCCCTCCAGCAGTCTTCCCTTGAACCTCACGCCCCTCCCCAGGGCCGTCTAGGGCCCTAGGGCATTCTGGTGGAAACTTCCGGGACCAAAGCTGGAGCTTATCACCTTGGCATCTTCAGACACTGCCAGGGCACCAGGGCTAGCGAATTTGTCTCCACAGACCAGAACTAGGGACTTTAAATTACTTGATGTGTTTGACATAGGTTCATGCTGCGTTTCATTTCTTGATCCTCACAGCAAAATGGCAATACTTCTCAGTTATTATCAGTGTTATCGGTTAGCATTTCTTGAGCCCTTATTCTGCGGGCTGGGGTGAGTGTTTCACCCTGAGGATGGAATTTGGAGAAATGAGGTAGATAGTACTATATGATTCCATTGTACAGGTGGAGGTAGCGGAAGACTAGTGACCGAAGTTTAAATGGCGCCTCCACATGGATTTCCGAATTTCATTTCACTTTTTGTCATTTTTCCTACACTAAGATGCCGGTACAGGTCCATGTTGCCTATGTAGAGGTGAAGTATTTACATTTTCTACCACAACACAGACGCATCTCTCTATCACCATGCCAGCTCCAGTTTTGCTAGGGAGATGTTTACTGTCCACATTCAAGAACTGGCATGAAGCTCACAGGGTAATTCCCAAGCCTTGGAGGCATGTGCCCAGTGAGGAGTGTGTGTGTGTGTGTGTGTGTGTGTGTGTGTGTGTGTGTGTGTGTGTGTGTGTGATGCTTCAGGAAGTTGCCCTTGGTGACCTGGAGTCCCCAGCACTCATGGATACCATGTTCCCTCTTCCATTTACTTCTGGACTCAGGGGGTATGACCTTTAGCAGATGTTTGTACTATTGGGTAGGGGGGCGTTGCTGTTATTGTTGTTGGTGGTAACCAAGACATGCATCACTTTAATGAGAATTTATTCACCCTATCGGCTCACTGTCATTCATTTTCATTTAGGAATTGTCCATTGAGTGGGTCTCAAGAGCTCAAGTGGGGCACCAGCTAGTGTGGTGATCTAAGAAGGGTCTCCGGGGTATGAAGGGGTATGGAAGCTAAACATGTTGGGACACTAGAACCAAAAAAAATGTTTGCCTAGCACACCTCCAGCACTTCCGCAATAAACTAAATAAATAAAGTTGTGTGGTACCTACTTTCAGTCCTAGAACTCGGGAAGAAGAAGAGGAGGATCCTTGGAGTCTGAGATAGGCATAGGTTACATGGAATGATTGACCTCTTAAAAACCACAAACCAAACCAAGCCAAACTAAATCCAAACCAACTAACCATATAACAAAAGGAGTTGAGATACACACGTTTCATTCACACTGAAGCGATGGGGCCATTGGAAGATTTACACTATGTCATCTGTAGTGATTGTACGAGAAAAGGCAAGCTTGGAGACATGGGAGAAGGCTGGGGAGGGAGAGGCTCAAATTATGACAAATGCGGAAAGGACAAAACAAAAGAAAACCGTGAGATGTGTGTGAGGTCAGGTGCGTGTGATGGACTCAGGGAACAATATGGTCAAAATCGAAAGAAACAAGCATATGATGCGTCTTCATGGAGGTCTGTAGGAGGTGAACCTTCCTGAGTCTTCCTGGCTTCTCCCATTGATTCACTACGGAATGTCTTTCCTGTCTGCCATGGGACCTTGGGGACAACAAGTCTTTCTTATCCAGCCCACCACCCTGTTTCCTTTCCTATAGAGCATAGGGAAGGGAGGATTGGTGGAGGCTAATCTCACACTAAACCATGATTCGGGTACTTTTCCTCAAATGTGAGAGACCCTGGAAGAAGCACTGACATTCTGTCACAGATACAGAAGACAAAATGGAGAGAGTCTAGCAGTGCTGCCTAAGGGAGGCCTGTGGAGCCAAGGAAATGTAAGGAAAATGGTTCTGATTTTGAGAGTTATTTAAAGGCATGATGGGATTTTTTTTGGTGGAGTAGGGAGGATAGCATTAAAAAGAGGAAGTTTATTTTACCTCCTGACTATGACTTAAGACAGTTCTTTTATGTTCTTGTTTGTTGGGTTGGAAGAAAATGAGTATCTTCTCATCCCCTGGTATCTCCATGGAGATTGGTTCCAGTTCTTTCTGGGGTCACCAAGTTCCTTATACAAAGTGGCATATTATTTGCTTATAACCCATACATATTTTCCCATAGATATAATTTTTAATTGTGTGTGTGTGTGTGTGTGTGTGTGTGTGTGTGTGTGTTATGTATGCATGTGCCTGTGGAGGTCAGAGGACAACCTTCAGGAATTGAGTCTCTCCTCATACCATGCAGATTCCAGGAACTGAACTGAAGTCTTTAGGCTCGGTGTCAAGTGTCTTTGTCCACTGATCCATCTTGATGGCCCATGTTCTCATACACTTTAAATCCTCTCTAGGTATCTTCTAATACCTAGCATAATGCAAATGCTATCTGAAGAATTGCTATACTGTGTTATTTAGAGAACAAGGATAAGGACATGATGTCTGGGTCGTATGTGCATAGAGGTGCATGTCTGTAATCTGTGTGTTAGGGACACTGAAAGAAGATGGCCAGTAGTAACTCAGGGCCAGCCTGGGCTATATAGTGATATCTAGTCTAAAATAAAGTCTACCTGTGTTTGGTATAGTTTTTTATGAATTCTTTCTATCTATAATCTATTGGGTCTGGAGATACAGAACTCGGAGATACAGAAGGCCAAATGTATATGTAGAAAATGGCAGACTAGCTAGGAATCATGGGTCCTTCTTGGCCCTATAATGAATTTGAGACCAGCCTTGTCTAAATAGTACTGTGTCCAAAACACTTGGAGATACAAAAGGCCAACTATGTATGTACAAAAAGGCGGACTGAGCTGGGAATGTAGGTGATCCTGGCTTATATAGTGAATTTGAGACTAGACTGCTAATTGATGCTGTATGTGTATTCTAAACACACAAAGTAACCAATACAAAATCAGAGCCAAACTCACACAAAACAACACAACCGTGGACTACTTGCCCACACTTGTCCATCCTGCGTGTTCACTGCCTAGTACCTGCCTTCCTGTGGTGACCCATAGACATTCATTGATGAAATACCAGTAACGAGAAGTCCGTTTCCTCTTTCTGAAGTGGAATTCTCCTTGTTCACAAGTCAGAGAAAATTTCAGGGGAGAAGACAGGTCCAGAGCTGAGGTTTATAAGATAGATTTATTGAAATATTATTTACATGCCATACAAACTCCAAATCCCACTGGATTTGAGGCTCAGTGTCTAGCTCAGTAGTAGAGCATTTGCAGGAGTACTGGGCCCTGTGGGAAAAAATATTTAATACCGGGATGGAAAAGAAGTATTTAATTCAGTTTTTATAGTGATAAATGGGTAGACACATCCCCATGGATAATCTTAAAACACCTTTTGTCAACACACACACACACACATACACACATACATACACACACATACACACACACATACACACATACATACACACACATACACACACACACACACACACACACACACACACACACACACACACACATACACACACACACACACACACACATACACACATACAGAGAGAGAGAGAGAGAGAGAGAGAGAGAGAGAGAGAGGAGAGAGACACAACCGTGCCCTCATAAGGCCCCAGCCCCGCAACTTCATCATGAGTTTTAGATGTCCACTAATCTGCTTTTTTTTATAAATAGAGAGCTGAATTTTAAAAGACCAAATATCTGTGGAAGATGGAAATACTATCATACTCTTTTCTGTTGCTATAACAAAAACCCTGAGACTAGATAATTTTATTTGTGCATTTATTTATTTATTTATTTATTTATTTATTTATTTATTTATTTATTTATTTGGTCAGGGTCTTGTGTATCCGAGCTTGGTCTTGGACTATTCATCTTCTTGCCTCTACTCCCAGATGCTGCGATTACAAGTGTGTATCACCTCTGGCTTTAGTTTCCTCCATCAGCCCAGTGGGGAACACGCGCAGGTTCTGAACGATGAACACCTGGATGGGACAAGCTCTTGGAATTAGTACTGTCACAAACCACCACCCACAATAAAATAGAAGGAAAAGAATCAATAACTGCGTATGATCTCAAATCTCGTGATCAGAAATGGTTGTGGTAATGGTTTGAGGGGAAAAAAACAAAAACAAAAAAAGAAACAAAACCCAAGGATGAGGGTCTCTCTATGGCCTCCTGAATTCTGGGGGGGAAAAATCAGAAATCAGGCAACGCCATGTCTCCCAGGGGTGTATGTTGTGAAGACAAAGCTGACAAGGGACAAGTGGATTGGGTTGTGTGAAACTGCAGCCTGTCTTTCTGGAGAATCCAGAATAATTTCTTTGCTTGCCTCCTTTAAACACAATCATAACTATAACATTCTAGACCACCTCTCACTGAGCTATCCTGCACCCCTTTCTTTGGGACATCCCTACCCTGTAACAGCTGCTCACGGGCTGGCAGGCTAACTACTGGAGGGTAATGTTTTTTGTGTGCTCCACATCTGACCTTTGGTAACGGTTCCCACCAAGTCTGCCCCACCTGGTGTGTTGGGGTAACTCTGTAATGCTGGTTGAGATCTTTGACGTGTTTATCTTGATTCCCCATCGCTTTCTCTGACAGCTGGAGGAAGATCTGCTTCAAACTTCAGGCAGTTCGCAGGGAGCAGGGTGGGTTTGTTCATCCAGACTTCTACTCAATCAGACTCGACTCGGTTATTCTTTATAGAGTCGTCGATTCAGGGTGTGCTCTGCTCTGTGTGGCAGAGAAAAAGAAACTCGTGTCCCTCTTAACGTGAAGCAACAGATCCATGCCGAGGGACTGTGAATGGTTAGGGTACAGTGTGAGCACTCAACTCAGGATAGGGTTAAGAAGAGAAGATTTCTACCAGTCCCATAATCCTTTGAGGCCTGGAGTGAGTCTTATTTTGTGCCAAGTTTCCTGCTAAGTGTCTTAAATACATGATCATTGTTAATCCTCATAACAAACCCGTGGGGTAGGCTTTGTGAGGGAAGAGACTGTGGTCAGAGAGATTAACTTGTTCCTGGTCTAACAAGAGCATGGCACATGTGAACCATGTACTTGTTCCAGTGCCGAGTTCTTTACAGTTCTATGCTACTGGCCTTGAATGCTCGAGAAGGTGTAGGTGTGGAGGAGTTGCTTGTGCAAGATGGGAATTCACGAGTCAGGGGAAGCTGCTGATCCAGTTTGGGTGGGGGATGTGTGGGAAGCACAGCTGTGTGGGGGTGACAATGATGGTTGGGGTGGGACTCCCCCAGAAGAGGCAGCCTGCCTTTGCCTATAGATGTGGTTTCTAGATTAAAATAGTTTGTGGAAACTGATACGTGGAGATGGAGCCCCGTGGGCTGATTTACGCCGGCCAGGTTCCTCTGTGGGAGTTGGTATTTCTGGAGTTTCCAGAGTGGTTACGCGCTCAGCCAATTACAGGAAACCAGGATGCATGTGGGACAGAGTAACCAGTGATAAATCCCACCCCCTCTTGGTTAGTTCCTCCCAGATACCGTGTATCCCCCAGTTGCTAGGCTCCTCGCTGATGGTGGCTTCTGGTGCGCTCAGTTTCCGTTAAGGCGCCTGAATGGCTAAGCTGCCAGTGGGGACTTTTCTTCCTGACCCTAGTGAGTACGCTGCCAACTCTGGAGGAGGTGTTTAGATGCCGGACATGGTTGCTGGGCTGCCGTGTGGACAAAGAGCTTTAGGTAGACCGAGAGGTTTTCCTGGCACCATTGTCTTCTTAGGATCTCCCCCTTACAGACCAAAGCTGTGTGTGACTTACCCGGCTGCTGTGCATATGGTGTGAAGGAGGACACAGGATTTTAATTATCTTGGGGGGAGGGGAAAACAACTTTAGAGAGAGAGGAGGTTTCCTTCTCTCTGGGGAGAGGGTTCAAACCTCTCTCGGGAATACAGAATGAACATCAAAGCTGGCCTTTCCAGTGGGAGAAGGGAGATAGGATACAGATACGTTGAGCTGTTGAAAAGAGATGTCAAGACAAGGGCCTGCCACCCCGTGCTCCCAATGGCAGCCACATATCACTTCTAGAGGCAGTACTGAGCTGGTGGTGTAGCTCAGTGGTAGAGGGCCAGCTTTGCAGGCATGAGGCTACAGGTTCAATCCCCTATACCTCATAAATAACAAACAAACAAACAAATAAATAAATGAAATAGTAGGATAGTATTGATTTTAGATGTTATCAATTGCGTTTCTTGATTTTTGAGTTAAGTTACATAGTTTAACAGTGCTAGAAAAATATGTCTGTGCATAGCTAAAGGCTGTTGGTAGAAAACAGTGATAAGAAAAAGACCTTGGGGTGTTTCTGTGGAGACCCCCAAAGAGTTTTTGTTCTTAGTCAGATGGTGTGAAGCTTTCTCTGATTCCTGTGTATTCTCTGACAGGGCCAAGACTCAGATTGGTCAGACCTGATCTGAAGATGGGTTTTTTTTTTCTTCTTTTTTAAATGAGGTGACCAGACAAGCCATGATGGCTTGCCAGCTGAGTCTCAGACCTGTGACCTGAAATCTTGGTTAGCCCCTAGCTGGACTCTGGCATCTCCAGAGCATCAGGCTCTTTTGGGGTCCTCTTCCTGATAGCACATTGCTCTAGTCAAGCCTAACCCTAGTCTCTCCTCAGCCTTGAGGTCTGACTATAGCTGTTTGCTGTTTTGCTGTTCCTGGCTAGTGAGGTTAGCCGTGAAATGGTGAGGCAGAGGGAAGGAATGAGAAAGATAACAAACTCTTCCCCCCACCTCTCTCTCTTTCAGCTATGGGAAAAGAATTTGTCTGCGGTCCCACTTTGGGTATAGTGTAATGAGGTACACGGGTCACTTCCATAGCACCCCCATGATTGTATCCTGGCTGCTATATCAGAAGGAAGGGCACAAAACAGACCTGTATCCTGGCTGCTGTTTCAGAAGGAGGGGCACAAAACAGACCCTAGGTCTTCCTCTCTTGCTGTTGTGATACCGATAACTTTGGATTCTGCCGGGTGTGAGCCCTTGAACCTTAAGAAATGTGAATGTTTAAAAAAATAACACTATCCTGCTGTAAGCAATTTGCTACAGCAACGAAAAAAATGAGTCAAACAGTGACCATAGCAGGATCTGTCCCAATAAGGAGGAAAAGGTTATTCTAGTGACACTTTTTGTTTGTTTCAGACAGGGGCTCTTGTAGCCTAGGCTAGCCTTGAAAATACTATGTAGCTGAGGATGACTATGGACTCCTGATATGCCTGGATTCACTTCCTGAGTGCTGGGATTACAGAATGTACTATGATGCTTAGCTCCTGATATGCCTGGATTCACTTCCTGAGTGCTGGGATTACAGAATGTACTATGATGCTTAGCTCTTAATCAATCTCTCTCTCTCTCTCTCTCTCTCTCTCTCTCTCTCTCTCTCTCTCTCTCTTTCCTCTCTCTCTCTCCTCCCCTCTCCCTCTCTCTCCCTCCCTCTCTCTCTCTCTCTCTCTCTCTCTCTCTCTCTCTCTCTCTGTCTATCATCTATCTATCCTTTTTCCAGATAGGGTCTTGTTTTGTAGCCCCCGATGACATGGCCTAGACTATGCAATTCAGACTGTTCTCATACTCACCGCCCCACCACCCACCTGCTTCAGCCTAGAAAGTGCTATACAGATGTTTATCACTATGCACAGCTTAGTGACACAGTTTTGAAAATCTCTCCAAGGGTCTTCAAGTTTGTTGTTGTAAGAACAAACAAAATAGTGTTTAAAGTCAACAATCATAGCCGTTCTAATAAAATAACTAGCTAATTATAAAATTTAGGGTAGTAGGAAACAGGAAAATAGTTTATAATCGACCCTCAGTGCTGTATTATTTCCTGGTATTCTTTTATTCCTTGTTCAGTTTTCCAGTTGGGAGGCTTTGGGAGTCATGAGTCCCCCACTGTAATAAACTCAGGTGTATCGAGGGGGCACATGGTCTGTAAGAGGCACTCCCTGCTGATTCTGTGGGTTTTCAGACAGCCTTGACTGGAACCTGGGACAAAAGCTACACACGCCTTGTATTATACTACAGGCCTTCCCTTGAGTTTGCCTCAAGGTTTTCTTGTTATAGGACTGCAGCAGTTCAAAGCCAGTGGCACATTTCCAGAAGCTATTCAGTCAGTAGTAACCAGCCTCGTTAGTTCAGCGCTATGTCATGTGGAAACATCTCCCATTGGAGGCCACTCCAGGGCCAAGAGTGGCCTCAGCAAGGTAAGCCTTTTCAAGTGTCTGGCATGAGTGGACTGAGCACAGGTGTGACCCTTCGCTTGAGCCTCTGTTAGGTGGCCTGTGCGTCTTGAATTAACATCATCATATAGCCCCATGGTTCATTTTCACTCTCTGGCACTTTTCCTTCTTCTCCATCTGTGCCCAAAGGTTTTCACCTGTAGGAGCAGCGGGTTCAGTCATCAGGTTGGTCCAGCTTTCTGGATGTAGTGCCGGTCAAGAGGTTCTTCTCCTATCTCCTATTTGTAGGAGGTGGGTGACTTGGGGGCCATTTTGAACAATAGGCTGTTGTTGTAAAAATATAAAAATAAAAAATGGTATAGCTTGTCTTTTACCTCGCTAGGTCCACACTGCAGTGCCCCAAGATATCTGCTGGATATCTTGGTGGAATCACACACATCCCAACTCCACGGTGGCCCATTGTCTGCTGCCGCTGCACACTTTCCTACACTCAAACCGTCACATAAAAGAACACACAACATAATAATCTTAGATCCAAATGATAAGATCCATCCCTTAGGAACATAAATAACAACCTGTAAATACACAGAGCAGAATCTTAACATCACCTGCCATGGCTTCTCACTATCTCCTCTGTCCTGTCTCCTCCCGTTTCCTCCTCTCTCCTCCTCTTCCTT